>NC_053112.1:37788664-38016164 GCF_010015445.1 Perca fluviatilis
TCTAGACTATCATTCAGTTGGTCTGCTATTATCTGCCACGCTTTTTCTCGCATTTTATTTTTATTTTTTTTATAGAGGCCGAGTTTCCTTTTCTACATATTATATGCCTTGCTCCCTGTATATATGGACATAGAAAATAAAGACACTGAAGAAATTGGACTCTAAAATCTAGAAACTATAAAGATAATTAAGTGATAAATTCCATGCACACTGTAAACATGAATGGAACAGAGTATATTCATCAGTTATTTCCCCCCAAATATAAGGTCAAAAACCATTGAGGTGTCCTCTCCCTGTTGTTACATGAATGTACAGTAGCCTACATCACTAGATAGTTACTGGTCCAGTGAACTAAGACTATCATTTGGGAGGATCGTACAATTAGGATGTTCTTAAATTGTACAATCCTCCCAAATTATAGTCCCAGTTTACTGGACAACATACATTGCACATGGAAGTGGAACAAACATGATCCTTATTGTTAAAGAATTTAAAAAAAAATGAATCAACTAAAATAATTCAAGGTGCATTGGCCAACTATAGAAATGTACAGCATTGTATGTATTGCCCTTAGTAACAGACTTCATTTAAAACACATTTGGCAACTTTATCAGCCTTTTCTAATTATCTCAACAACTGCCATAATATATTCATCAAACTTCTAACAACAATATGAACAGCAGTCTTCATACAGCAATATAACAGTAACAATGACTGTCACATGAATAATTATAAATAAAAAAAATAATGGTCACAACTTTAAATAATAACAGTACTTAAATAAACAGCAATATGCACCTGTTGTATTTTAATCCAGGCTGATAACAATAGGGTAAAACCAGTGCTGGGTGATCAGAAAAGGCTCCAGGATTAAATAAATCCTGACTGTTAGCCTGGTCAGGAGCAGGCTAGCTGTACAGAATAAATCTCCATGGTGATTTATGTGCCTCCGCTTTCGTGAAACCGAATCAAGGCTTAATTCATCCAGGATAACTGGGAAATCCTGGCTTAATCCCTTATCTTGGTTTTGTGAAACAGGCCCCAGATTGTTGTATGTGTGGATGTGATGAGTCGAAGGCAACAGTACGAGGTTGTGTGGCTATGTCGTATGTGTTCTAGGGGCGTTACAGTGGCCCTTTTGTTTTCCAAGATGCTTTTAAGACATCATTAAGCGGCGCAAAGAGACCACCAACAGGAAAATGTCTCTTGGTGAGGTACACTGTGTTTACTTCTTGTTTGAGATAAACCACTGAAATAGTATTGTGTGACATGCTATAACATAGTCAAACAGTGGCACAAGTTAAAAGAAGTGTTGTAAAGCCAGCAAACCTATTAACAAGTGTATATACAGTATATTACTGTCAGTCACACAGCAAAATATATCTAAAGTTCTAGCTAACAATGACTACGTTTACATGCACAAAATATTCCCTTATTTATGTTAACAAACTGGGGTAAAAGCCCCAATTGAGACAAATACACTCTATACATGTCCAAAGAATGCTCTAAAACTGAATAATATCGCCATGCATGCGGCAAAATTTCCAGCGGCACCGGAGCAATCCTGGAAGTGGAACGTCGAGGATATAGACTGTTGGCTGCCATACGCTATTGTCACATCAGACCAAGTAAGGCCGTAGCAGCAAAACCTCTTGGTGTATTGAATTGAGCAAGTGTGCATGATAGTGCTTATAAATCCTTTTAATTTGCGAAAGAAAAATTGTGTTGTGTCTAGCTGATACTAGAGTAAAGGGACCAATCCAGTATATCTTACACAGCTGCTGGAAGCACTTTGGACAACAAAAACAACAACACATGAGTTCATCTTCTTTGAGCCTTTTGCAGGATACAAAAAAAGTGGCCGCTAATGCAATCCTTCCTCTCTCTCTGACCTTTGCCTGTCACTCTGTCGCTGTCACAGAGACCAGAGAGAGCAGATCAAGCAGCGGATGAATCCAGGCAGGTGTCGGCTCGCCTTCTACTTCCCATCACACGCAGGTGAAGCGTGGGACACAGAAGGAGTGTGAGAATTTAATAGTGTGAGGGAGCACGGCCGAGACGGGGCGCGAATTAGTCCGAGCTCGTGTGCGTTTGTCGTATGTGTATACAATACATGTGTGTGATTTAGCTTTTCCACTGTGGTTTGAGATTGTGCTGCAGTGCTTTCTGTCACACATAAGCCTTCACTGCAGAATCCAACCATGATGTCATCTTTCCCTTTCATCTTTCGCTCTCAGAATCTCTCAAGCTGTGGAAGGAGGGGTTTGTTTCAGTCAGGATGTAAACTGAGAGGATCTTATTAGATAGCGAAGGAGAGAAACAGAAGAGCGAAGGGTTAATTTGCACCTAGCGTTTCAGAAAAGGAACAGCCAGCTGCTGTGACACTGATGAAAAGCAGTAGATCAATTTACCTATGCAAGTCATGATTACTGAGCATTGAGCCTTTCAGTAATACCTGACTCGCGGTACTAATCTAAAACATACTTTGTACCTTCCACAGAATCTAATCCACAGAAAAGTAAGAAAAGTCCACCATGGTAGAGTATTGATTATATTGAGGGATGAAACATGGCCTTCTGTAGTATAAGGAGTGCTGAAATAATAAGTCAATTGATGAACAATGAAAACGTGTTAATAACAAATTAATGCATTTATCATTTGCCATTTTCCCATCCGTTTTCTTTAGTTTCTCAAATATATATTTCCTTCTATTTTATTGATAATTAAATATGGATAGAAGAAGAAATCCGGCACGCTTTCGATCACTTACTTTATTAAAGACGTTTTGTCGTCACACCTTCAGGTAAAACACTTCATAGGGACAAACAGCACAGGTACAACACATACAAACAATACACGAATGACCTTATGAAGGTCTGAGGACGAAACGTCATTGATAAAAGTCCATGACGATAATGACAAAAATCATAAAATTCAGTAAGTAAGCAAAGATACTGATTGGGATGAAAGTGGAAAAAGCATGCCAGTGTTCTGACAACAACTAAAAGTTAGTTATTGTAGTTTGGCTGCTGATTTGGCCTGCCTACCACCCAACAGCTTCAGCAGTGGCTGTGATACACAGCTCTTGGGGGTAGTTAAAATTCCTAAAGTTGCTAAATGAAGCGATTTTTGTTACCAAAAGGAAGGAAGGTGTTGTTTGGGTGGGAGCAGTGGTATAGGTTTTGTCTGAAAGGGAGCCCACAGTGTCAGATTTGGAAAACCCTGCAAAACCAATATACTGTAAAGTATATTTTCATTGGACTCTCGATGCTCATGTCTTTCAAACTCCATGCCCACAGTTTGCAGTGCAGGCCTTGTGTTTGACAGTTGACTCCATTCTGATGCCAACCCTGATGACAAAGCTGAGCAGTTCTCCACATGACTGACCGGACCTTCATCAGGGTTTCTGCAGGTTGACTAAGTCAAATTCAACGTCACAAAGTTCATGCAAAGTAAATAAATGTATTCAAATTGAATAAAAGCAATGGAGTAGGGCTGTCAAAATTAACGCATTCATTTTTGCGTTAATTTTTTAATATTTAAGTTGCTGAATCTGTCTTTATTTCAGCTCAACAAAGGTCAGTTTAGAAGATTTTCGTCAGATTTTGAGAGACTAGTCACCTCATTCCGCTCGCCATTTCCGGGTGAGTCCCGACTGCCCTGCCGCCGACTGAACATAGACTCGTTGGAGATGAACTGCGCCTCGCCTGTAAAGTAGACGAGAGCAGGCGACAGCAGCCGGGGGCGGTGACAAAAACCCCTCTACACCGTCGGACAGTTTCTAGCCGTTTCCAGCAGCCTTCAGCAGGACTAAGCCAAATTGTTGCTGTTGTTGTTCTGAAAGATATTAAACATTCTGAACTTAGCAGAACCTTTCCTTGTTTGTTTGTTTTCTTCATATTTGCAAAGTTAAGTGATTTAGCATTTAAATATCCATTATTACAAGCTTCAGTCCCAATTTAAAAAAGCGATTAATCGCGATTAATTACAGCAAATTGTGCAATTAATTAGTTAATTTATTTTAATCGATTGACAGCCCTACAATGGAGTAATAATAATCTGTACATATACAGCAAATTATATTTGCTCGAGCAAAAGAACTACAACACCGGAATAAAAAAATAAAAACATTTCAATGAGCCTTAAGGCCGTTTTATGCTTCTGCGTCGAATCGACAGCGTACCCCCGCAGACCCCTCTGAGTCTACGCCGGAGCCTGACTTCTCCTGCTCCAGATCTCCCACCGTGGTCAGAAAGAACAGGGGAGACGCTTTGGTTCTCTCACTAGGACTCTAGAGTCACTACTCGCACCAAAGCTAATCGCCGTCACTCTCTCACTTCTCCCTCGCTCTATCACCCACTACACACACACACACACACACACACACACACACACACACACACACACACACACACACACACACACACACACACACACACACACACACAAACATCAGGCCACTTACGCAGGCTACGGCGAAAGCTCTGCATGGAGCCTCCGCAGAACCAAACGGGCTTTAGACGTAGCGTTATATGGACATAGGAAAATTAAGACCTGTTTAAAATTATTTAAGACCTAGAACAAATTTAAGACGTTTTAAGCCCTAAAATTCAGATTTTTAAATTTTAGACTATTTTAGAATTTTTAAGACCCCACTGAAAACTTGTTTATGTGTAAAACCGGTGGGGATCGATTAAAGAAATAATAATAACTGTTAATGCAGCCCCAGGAACGAAGTACAGAATGTAAAATATAATATATAAGTCATGCATGTTTCTTGGCTTTGATTGAATACACACAATTACCTCTGTCTCTTTTAGAAACAGTTGGGTGACACATTAAAGAAACTTGAATAAATTTGTGATGAAACACAACCAATACCGATGCTTTCATACAGGGAATGATGGGGGTTATGGGGCAGCAGTCTCTCCCAGTTCCTAGGGTGTTTTCCCCTTTTCCTTGTGTGCCCGTCAGTCTTCTCCTGTCCGTGCATGTAGGTCGAGGGGCGTGGTCACTGAATCACCGGTGGCTCTGCCACTCATCAAGCGCAGCTGCTGCCAATCAACTACTCTCCTCACCAGTACAAAAGCCCAGGTCGAACCGAACTCACCATCTTCGCCAGATCGTTCGTCTACCTGTGTATCTAAGTTAAGAAAGCTGTCTTTTAAACATGAGGCCCCAGCTCTCTGGACTCATTACTTCCTGCCCGCTCCTTGGACCTCAGTATCAGCCTTGAAGCCATCCAGCTTCAGCCCAGTTACTCTCTTGCTGCAACCTAAACAACCTTTAGTATTGACTTTTCACATTAAAGGGTAATTTCGGGGTCTTTTTAAAACCTGTCTTTGCCCATATCTGGCTCAAATGAATACAGGTGGTCATCAAACTGCAACGACCTCATCCACTCTGTCAAAATCATTTAACTATTGAGCCATGGCACTGACAATCTTTTAGATAACAGGAGCCTACAATTTCTGTAGCCTACTCCGAAACAACAGAATCCCAGAATGCCTTTTTCTCAACTCGCGTTCTACTCTCCACACTGCTGTCTTCGGACAAAAAGTCACCTCATGATCGATAATGTTGTCACACACTTTTAATAACAATTTGAGCCTGTATGTAGCACAGAAAAAAAAGAAAATCAAGGTTGCACAATTGCCCCATTAATTACATGCCTACGTTTACATGCACATAACATTCCGTTTTTTGCCCTTATTCTGAAAAAGACGATATTCCGACTAAGCTGTTTACATGGCTAATGAAAGTTATTATCCCACTAATATTCCCGTTTACATGTAGCCGTGCAAAATACGATTTTTTCAGTTTACTTTGGACCGTGCGAACACAGCGTCCCTCTTTCATTCCTTCAACCAGCTTCTTGAAATGGTTGGCGTAGCGATGTGTGCGCACATCCAAAAACCTGTTGATATCCAAGTCTTTGATAATGTTTAAAAGTAGCTGTGTTTCTCCTTCTTATCAGGTCTGCAGCCTTGCAAACTATTAGCTGGTTGGTTTGTGTACAGCAACCATAGCAACGCACGGAGATGACAATAAACCTGCGGTAAAACCCCGATTGAGACGCATTTTCCGAATGCACTATATACATGTCCAAAGAATGCCTCTAAAACACAAATATTACCGGAATATCCCAAGTCTTAATCGGAAAATGCTATATTCGGAAAAAGGCCTTATTCCTAATATCCAACCGGAATATGCTGTTTACATGACCCGTATCAAATTCGGAATATTGTCATATTCGGAGTAGTGGAATATTGGTGTGCATGTAAACTTATTACTCATTGTAGCTCGGTTTGCGCCGGCCTGTCATTGCCTTTAAAGACACCTTTTTAGCTGCCTCTCTGAGTCTCGTGTTCAGTCTCTGTGTTTTGGGTCAAAAAACTGCAGCCTAACAGAGGGCTCACTGAATGGTGTGATGAATATGAAAATTATGTGAATCATATGCTGTGGCCTTCACAGTCACCAGTCAAGCCAACTGAACACCCATGGGAGATTTTGCAGCTCTCCACCACCGTCATCAAAACACCAAACGAGGGGAAATCTTTAGGAAGAATGCTGTTCATCCCTCCAGTAGAGTTTCAGAGACTTGTACAATCTATGACGAGGAGCATTTAAGCTGTTCTGGAGGCTTGTGGTGGGCATCACTAGGACACTTTATGTTGATTTTTCCTTTAATTTGTCATGCATTTGTATATCATACCGGTATCTGTATTTCTCCTTATTTAAATTTTATTTATTTAATTACTGTTATAGTTAGACTCTCCATAGATTTCTACCTCTGTTTGTCCAAATGAATGCTCCACATCCTGCTTCTCCAGTGCTCAGTCAATGCTGTGAAGCACTCAATGCGGTGAACTATGACTTGACACAAAACCAGAAAACACTGTCTGCCACAGAGACCAGATCCATATCATTTCATACATTTACATATCTATGTGTACTTGAGTGTTTGCATGTCCGTGCATGCTTTGGTGTGTGTGTGTGTGTTAATAATAATAATAATAATAATAATAATAAGTGTCTGGACCGAGGGGCAGACTACTGCAGCTCGTTTTCTATTATCTTCAAACTTCAAAAAGACACCTGTTATGTAATTCAGAGTCTTCCTGTCAGATTGACAGCTTTTTTTCTCCACAAGTTGTGACAGAGGTTTCTCAGGCATAAAGAGGCATGAATCTTGCTCTGCCCATGAAAGAGCGACGTAAGCTCAAGAGTTCAGAATCCGAACATGACACTCTGCAGAACTGGATCTGTGAGGATTGTTTTCTCTGATGTCAGCATTAAAAAGAATAAAAAAATATCTGTTGGAGAGAGAGAGAGAGACAGAGAGACACAGAGAGAGAGAGAGAGAGAGAGCGATAAAGAAGAGGGGAGAACACAGGGCAAAAGTGGGAGATGGAGAAAAAAAAAGGGTGTGGAAGTCAGGGAGAGAAAGGAAAACAGTTGAATAGAGAGAGAGAAATAGAGACAGAGGTTGCCAGTGATTAGACAGAGGAAGGTGAGAGTGTCCCTGGTAACACTGATGTCCACATTCGGTCCCAGCAGATGCCAGAGCAGCCGACTCCTCCCACCAGCTAAAGCCATCACACTTACGCTTTGATGAAAAATAAACACACATGCACACGGGGCTAAGTTAGCAGCTCCCCTGGCGAAAAAATTATTTAGGAGGTGTGTGTGCATGCAGTGGACATAAAAGCACACTGAACAGCAGAAGCACAGCACAGCCTAGTGGCAGAAAGACTAAGAGCCTGAGGCAGGACGAGGTATCAAGTCAAAACTCCCCCTAGACGACTTTAAATGAATTTTAAATGAGTATGTTTTTAGAGACCAAAAAAAGCAAAATGCTGTTAAAACTATTACCCATTTGACAGTTCTCAAACCCGTTAAACTGCCACTAGTTTTTTGTACCCACATATCCTATTGAGGGTCCCAGCATGCACTGGACAAGTGTACACTATAGACAGCAAATGTGTAAAGAGAAACTAAAACATTTATAGTGATCCTTAACTTCGTTCATTGTATTGTCTTAAAGTCTTGCAGCCACTGAGAAACAAACCAAAAGAAAAATCAACAAAATAATCAGAAGCACGTTGGGCCTGATGCAAGAACATTTTTGTATGCTTATCTTAAAACTCTCGTACTTTTTTTCTGCTCATACATGTGTTCAAAGTTGGATTCAGCAAACTCTCTTAAAAGGGGAACTTCACTGATTGTACATGTTTTAGGGAGCATACTGTAACAGTATGTGAAAACCATTGTACAAAGCCTTTGGTGTCTCCAGAAGGAGCTGCGCAAAGTCTAATAACTTGCCTCAAGTGACGTCACTTGAGGCAGTGTAAGTTGGGGCTGAAGACTAAAAGTAAAAAAAAATGAAAGAAATCTGGGTCTGATACACCAAGCAGGCGGGAAAGAACTAGTGGCAGACTCTGGCGTCGCCTCACATCTCCTGACGTGACTGTGTCTTGGCCAAAAAGACTCCCGTTACCCAAATGATGAGCTTTGCCTCACAGCTGAGGAGTTCAACTTTCGTCTGATCACTGAATCTTTTGCTGTGTGTGTTGTGTGTGTGTGTGTGTGTGTGTGTGTGTGTGTGTGTGTGTGTGTGTGTGTGTGTGTACCTGTCTAATGGGCTCTGGGACCCGGTAGCGGCAGCAGGAGTGTGTGAGGTGTACAGCTGTGTCCACACTGATCTTGTGGCCAACGGACACGTACACCGGCTTAGAGCTCTTGTCGGAGCTTCGCAATGCCTGGACACAAAAAAGAAAAATCTCTCCAGTAACCTGTTTCCACACGTCTCCCTCTCCCCTCTGATTGTGATCGTCAGACACATTTTGTTGAGTTTGACTTTCAGCAGGGTGGGTGTTCTTTGAAGTCAGCAGCAACAAACGCAACACCTCTGTTAAAAGTATTTGTTGCCGTTGTTCTTGTGTGTCTGTCCTTTGCCGCACCTTTCCAAGCACTTTGCCTGAGGCGGCTGCGAGCGGGAAGCTGTCTCCTCCTTTCTGCAGAGCAGCTATCTGCGGAGGTAAGGAAACAACAATCTAAGTCCAAAAAAAAAAAGATGTACAGCGTGCAAATACAAATAGCAGCCAACCGAACCAAGCTATTAACCTGCCGTGGAGGCCTCTCTTCTTCTTCTCTAACCTCTGTGTGACTCCACTTTCATGGCCACACATTTGGAGATGTGGGATGTTTTAAAACTCAAAACTGAGAAGAAACTATAGTATTGTTTTTAAGGATGGCAAACTGGAAAAAAAAAAATACATAGTGATTTACCAACTCCTTCATATTTAAAGTGCTCATATTATGCTCATTTTCAGGTTCATAATTGTATTTAGAGGTTGTACCAGAATAGGTTTATGTGGTTAATTTTCAGAAAACACCATATATTTGTTGTACTGCACATTGCTGCAGCTCCTCTTTTCTCCCTGTGTGTTGAGCTCTCTGTTTTAGCTACAGAGTGAGACATCTCACTTCTGTTCCATCTTTGTTGGGAGTCGCACATGCGCAGTAGCTAGGTAAGGACTACTAACCAGTCAGAAGCAGAGTATGAGGGCGTGCCCCGACATTACCTAGGTAAGGACTACTAGTCAGTCAGAAGCAGAGTATGAGGGCGTGCCCTGACAGTACCTAGGTAAGGACTACTAGCCAGTCAGAAGCAGAGTATGAGGGCGTGCCCTGACAGTACCTAGGTAAGGACTACTAGCCAGTCAGAAGCAGAGTACCGTATTTTCCGCACTATAAGGCGCACCGGATTATAAGACGCACCTTCAATGAATGGCCTATTTTAGAACTTTTTTCATATATAGGGCGCACCGGATTATAAGGCGCATAGAATAGAAGATACTGCAGTCAAACGTTTGACTGGGGTTGCGTTATGCATCCACTAGATGGAGCTGTGCTAAAGGGAATGTCAACAAAACCGTCAGCTAAATTAAACTTTATGAAGCGTTCTGACAACTCCGTTCACTCCCTCCTTATAGCATTTAAATCTAAGTGGTCCGAGAAATGGCGATCGTCTCAACGTGGTCCCTGACCTGTTGTCATCGGCTTGTCCGCTTCCATTGGCCATATCAGAGGCAAACCTGAACGGATTGGCTAATATAAGCTACCAATCGAACGCTTAGAAGCTAGGGAATACGATGACACCCACATCGATCATGTAGCAAGCTGGGCAGAGAAGCTAGCGACGATGACAAGTGCGGAAATGGAAAACGCGTTTTTCCGTTGTGATTCAGCCAGAAACTTCAACATTGTGAGGCGAACAGATCGTTTTGGAATATAAAGCTTGGATATTACATTTCCTTGGACTCTTGTGGATTTATGAAAATCAAGTTTTGGCCAAAATACCACTTTGTTGCTGAAAGGACAACGAAATCAGGTATGGATGCACTCTCGACAGCTGCGCAGATTATGGCTGAATTGTTTTATTGTAAATTGTTTACTTTGTAACAGTTGTGTAACTGCTATAAATCATTGTATGCTTTGTATGTGGGCTTAAATTAATCATTAGAGGCTAAGCTTTCAATTGGTGTGTCGCATGGCTGTATATTTTGAATATTTAATGCTTTAAAGTTATAAAAACGCGAATGAGTGGAAGTTTTATCGAGGTTACAGCGACGCAGTGTCCCGTCAACGGGGCAGTGATCCGAGAGGTTGATCCATATCTAAGGCGCTCCGGATTATAAGGCGCACTGTCGTTTTTTGAGAAAATTAAAGGCTTTTAAGTGCGCCTTATAGTGCGGAAAATACGGTATGAGGGCAGGCCCTGACAGTACCTAGGTAAGGACTACTAGCCAGTCAGAAGCAGAGTATGAGGGCGTGCCCTGACAGTACCTAGGTAAGGACTACTAGCCAGTCAGAAGCAGAGTATGAGGGCGTGCCCTGACAGTACCTAGGTAAGGACTACTAGCCAGTCAGAAGCAGAGTATGAGGGCAGGCCCTGACAGTACTTAGGTAAGGACTACTAGCCAGTCAGAAGCAGAGTATGAGGGTGTGCCACGCTAGCAGCTAGGCGAGCATTATAACATGTGTTACAAAGTGACCCACGTTTTCTGTTGGAGATGGTAAGTCCCTTTGGGGGGGGGGACTTTTTCACTTTGTAAACCTATAACATGCACAAAATAGATATATAACACAATAAAGGAAAGGGGAAAAGCCAAAAAGCATAATATGAGCACTTAAGCATAAATGTAAATTTCCTACTGAAACTGAAAGAAGTAAAAGTGTTGACAACCTGATGAATGAATTAATGAATGCTTTTGTTAATGCATGTTCACATACAATAAAATTTCCTGTCTCTCAAAAGAAAACTGTTCCCATTCACTCTGCACAAACACACACTCACACATTACGATTATTACAGTTACTATTTAAGATGGTGTATTGTCTGTACAGCCATATGTGTCCTTCTTTTATGTCCTAAGATGTTTCGTTGATCTTATGTTTATGTCTTTGTTGATTTTATTTTATGTGGATTTGAAATGGTTTTTTTTTTTCTGTTCCATGTTTGTGTTGTGAAGCAACAGATTGTAGCACTATACCCAAGACAAATGTCCCGTCAGGGACAATAAAGTGTATTCTATTCCAAAAAATAGCTGTTAAAAAAGGTAAAATATAAGATACAGTGCTATAAGATAAAGTGCTGTAAAAATGGATAAAGTGCATATGCAGTTGCTCACATACAGTGCCTTGCGAAAGTATTCGGCCCCCTTGAACTTTTCGACCTTTTGCCACATTTCAGGCCTCAAACATAAAGATATAAAACTGTAATTTTTTGTGAAGAATCAACAACAAGTGGGACACAATCATGAAGTGGAACGAAATTTATTGGATATTTCAAACCCTTTTAAACAAATAAAAACTGAAACATTGGGCGTGCAAAATTATTCAGCCCCCTTAAGTTAATACTTTGTAGCGCCACCTTTTGCGCGATTACTAGCTGTAAGTCGCTTGGGGTATGTCTCTATCAGTTTTGCACATCGAGACTGACATTTTTGCCCATTCCTCCTTGCAAAACAGCTCGAGCTCCGTGGAGGTTGGATGGAGAGCGTTTCGTTTGAACAGCAGTTTTCAGTTCTTTCCACAGATTCTCGATTGGATTCAGGTCTGGACTTTGACTTGGCCATTCTAACACCTGGATATGTTTATTTGTGAACCATTCCATTGTAGATTTTGCTTTATGTTTTGGATCATTGTCTTGTTGGAAGACAAATCTCCGTCCCAGTCTCAGGTCTTTTGCAGACTCCATCAGGTTTTCTTCCAGAATGGTCCTGTATTTGGCTCCATCCATCTTCCCATCAATTTTAACCATCTTCCCTGTCCCTGCTGAAGAAAAGCAGGCCCAAACCATGATGCTGCCACCACCATGTTTGACAGTGGGGATGGTGTGTTCAGGGTGATGAGCTGTGTTGCTTTTTACGCCAAACATAACGTTTTGCATTGTTGCCAAAAAGTTCGATTTTGGTTTCATCTGACCACAGCACCTTCTTCCACATGTTTGGTGTGTCTCCCAGGTGGCTTTTGGCAAACTTTAAACAACACTTTTTATGGATATCTTTAAGAAATGGCTTTCTTTTGCCACTCTTCCATAAAGGCCAGATTTGTGCAGTATACGACTGATTGTTGTCCTATGGACAGAGTCTCCCACCTCAGCTGTAGATCTCTGCAGTTCATCCAGAGTGATCATGGGCCTCTTGGCTGCATCTCTGATCAGTCTTCTCATTGTATGAGCTGAAAGTTTAGAGGGCGCGCCGGGCTTCTGTAGATTTGTAGTGGTCTGATACTCCTTCCATTTCAATATTATCGCTTGCACAGTGCTCCTTGGGATGTTTAAAGCTTGGGAAATCTTTTTATGTAACATGCGTTTAAACTTCTCCACAACAGTATCTCGGACCTGCCTGGTGTGTTCCTTGTTCTTCATGATGCTCTCTGCGCTTTTACACGGACCTCTGAGACTATCACAGAGCAGGTGCATTTATACGGAGACTTGATTACACACAGCTGGATTCTATTTATCATCATTAGTCATTTAGGTCAACATTGGATCATTCAGAGATCCTCACTGAACTTCTGGAGAGAGTTTGCTGCACTGAAAGTAAAAGGGGCTGAATAATTTTGCACGCCCACTTTTTCAGTTTTTTATTTGTTAAAAAAGTTTGAAATAGCCAATGAATTTCGTTCCACTTCATAATTGGGACCCACTTGTTGTTGATTCTTCACAAAAAATTACAGTTTTATATCTTTATGTTTGAGGCCTGAAATGTGGCAAAAGGTCGAAACGTTCAAGGGGGCCGAATACTTTCGCAAGGCACTGTATATAGTTAAAATGATTGTGGTGGTGGACGGGCGGGGGATTTGAGGGGTGAGAGTTCAGTTTGTGCGTGGCTGTGGGGTAAAAACTGCTCCTCAGTCGGGAGGTTATGAAAACCAGGCAACAAACAAAACATGCTGGCAACTTTAGTGACATCAGTATCATTACATTACCATGCAAAAACATTTGGCTCACGTAGCTGCTGAAAAATAAGGTGTGCCAAAGCGTACAGCTGTTATTTCAATGTGTCAGATCAAAAAAAACATGATCAGGACATCCCTAAAGGATTCTATCTAATTTTGTATTGTAAGGAAACATCTAATGTTTCCTGGGCTAAAGAAGATAGAAAAGATATCACTCTATGACCTCTTCTTAGCATTTAACCAGCTCTCTTTTCATAGCTGCCGCTGAGACACTATCGAGCCAATTTACTTATAAACAATAGAAAACAATAAAGCACAGACTTGATCCTCTCAGGGGATAGTATCACTACTTGAGCATGAGAATGAGAGGTCCTTAGAGTCCATAGTGGCTTCCTATTAGTCTAGTTTTAAATCATACAAAGAAAAAATAACCCATAACAGTAAATCGCTTAAATCAGAGTTGATGACACTGACTGGCTACCATTTGTTGTTTAATAAAAATCCTAATAAGACTAAACCTGGAAGATACTTCCTATTTCTGATTAGCGGATCATGAACTCAGGTTAATTGCATTGTTTTTCGTTTTCTAGAGGAACTAAAGTTTTGGTCTCGCTGTGGAAGAGATGGTGCAAAGTCAGATGTAGTGATGCGGGTTGCTGTTGACAGGTGTGCTGTGGGTTATGGGCCAGAGCGATGAAGGGAGCTTAGCCTCCATGATGGATGGGGTGTCTGCTCTACTATGACTGATTACAGCAAGCAGCCAGCGGGGAGACAGGAGGGGGCGCACAGGACCTCCGATCCCGACTGGGATGAGGCCAACAAAGAGTGTGTGTGTGTGTGTGTGTGTGTGTGTGTGTGTGTGTGTGTGTGTGTGTGTGTGTGTGTGTGTGTGTGTGTGTGTGTGTGAGTGAGTGAGTGAGTGAGTGAGTGAGTGAGTGAGTGAGTGAGTGAGTGAGTGAGGTTTGGCTCCTGTGCAGCAAGAGTAGGACTGAAGCCAGAATAGCAGAAGTCAGAAAGACAGAGCAAGTCATCAATAACACACTAGTTTGACTTACAGCCAGGCTATCAGTGAGAAAGAGAGAGAAACAAAGAGGGAAAAAAGAAAAAAGATGAGATGGGAGAAAAAGAAAGTGAGAGGGAGAAAGGGGATGGAGTGGGAGTGGAGGGGAGATACTCTGAAGGTGAAGATAGAGGGAGAAGGAGAGCAGGGAAAGACAAACACAGAGGACGGAGGATCTGAAGGACGCTGAGCAGCGAGGAACCGCAACAACAAGGATCTCATTTTCCCAAAGTGTATAGAGGACAAAAACAGTTTTTTTTCTCTCCTCTTTCATCCTTTTTGTTTTGTCTCTGGCTGTCTCAGATAAAAACACACTGCACTCCCCGGCTTCTATTCAAGCACAGACAAATTCCATTTACATCTGCTGGCCATTCAACCGCAAGAAACATGTACAGTTAGAGGGAGTGAGCAGGTAGAGGGGACTGTTTTGTTCAAGAACACTTCAAAAGGATGCATACAACATTTGATAGAGTGTGCATACTTCATCTCAAGTAATCTGGTCCACAATTCAGTGCAAAAGAAAAAAATATATATTTTCATTTCGCTTGTTTCAAGAGTCACGTCCCAATCTACAGCTTGACTCTATTAGTTGTAATTCTTCTGTATTTTGGGAAATACATGGCTGCCATTAATGCTGTATTTATGTCATAGTTTAGACCGTAATAAAAAGCAACCAAGTCAGAAAAACTGTTCATGTCAGTCTGCAAGTTGGTGAAAGGAACTACAAGTGGCAGCTACAGTATATCTGAATAGCATGTAATATTAACAGTAATACAATCAATTCAGCTCATTTAAAAGAAGCTATGCAACATTTATATGTATTTACTTAATGAACTGCTGAACATCGCAAAATCAGCTCATTTAGGCTATTTGAAATGTAAATGAGTATAGAGAATAGACTGTATTATGAAGATGGACACAAGAAGATGGATCCTGACACAGGCGCTGCCATCTTGAAATTTTGGAGCCAGAGTCTGTGGAGAAGGGATCGGGCGGTGGAGCCGCAGTATAGAAGTCCCACCCATACACCTACCTGGCCAATTGCAAGTCAATCACAGCTGTCAATCATGACGTTTCACCCCATTTTTATAGCGTCAAATAACTAATAAAAAACAAACTTATCAGAAAACTTAACACTTGAACTAACATCAGTGTGATAACAACTACCTATAATGACAGAAACCATCTTTATGAAAAAATTATTTGAGGTGTAGGCTACTTAGATTTTTCAGTTTGGTCCATGTCCAATCCGCTAAATGCAGATTTATGCTTCTGTACAGTAAGTGGCCTGAGGTTTATACGCCATAAGAGTTTATACTTGTGCGCTGGTGTCTGCGTCGTTCTAGCGTATCTCTGTAAGAGAATAGCAGGGCCGGGATGGAGTGGGAGTGGAAGGGAGATACACTGAATGTGTGCGTGTGTGTGTGTGTAGTGTGTGGTAGAGCGAATGAGAGAGTGACGTGATCAGCTACCGACTCTAGAGGCTCCACCAAGCCACGGCCAAGCGGACCAATCACAGTTGCTGTGGTCTGCGTCCCTGCGACGTGTAGTTACATTTTTCGAGAGGTGCACATCAGGCTACGGCGTGGGGTTTGTATCTATACGTACCTACGTATGCACCCCACGGCATGAAGGGGGGGGGGGGCGGAATTCAAGACCTTTACCACTGCCAGCCACCAGGGGGCAATCCAGATGATTTGGCTTAACTTATACAGTCTAGGCATCAACCCCTGGTATAGAGCTAGAATTAAGATTTGGTTAGCCTAGCTAAGCCTAGTCTGGTTCCATCTAACGCTCAAAAATACAACAACAACTCAGCAGCTCACAAATTAGCATGCTGAATTTCGTTTGTTTAATCTGTACACAAACAGAAAAGTAAAAACTAAAAAAAAAAGTACCGTATTTTCCGCACTATAAGGCACACCGGATTATAAGGCGCACCTTCAATGAATGGCCTATTTTAGAACTTTTTTCATATATAGGGCGCACCGGATTATAAGGCGCATAGAATAGAAGATACTGCAGTTAAACGTTTGACTGGGGTTGCGTTATGCATCCACTAGATGGAGCTGTGCTAAAGGGAACGTCAACAAAACCGTCAGATAAAGTCAAACTTTATGAAGCGTTCTGACAACTCCGATCACTCCCTCCTTATAGCATTTAAATCTAAGTGGTCCGGAAAATGGCGATCGTCTCAACGTGGTCCCTGACATGTTGTCATCGGCTTGTCCGCTTCCATTGGCCATATCAGAGGCAAACCTGAACGGATTGGCTAATATGAGCTACCAATCGAAAGCTTAGAAGCTAGGGAATACGATGACACCCACATCGATCATGTAGCAAGCTGGGCAGAGAAGCTAGCGACGATGACAAGTGCGGAAATGGAAAACGCGTTTTTCCGTTGTGATTCAGCCAGAAACTTCAACATTGTGAGGCGAACAGATCGTTTTGGAATATAAAGCTTGGATATTACATTTCCTTGGACTTTTGTGGATTTATGAAAATCAAGTTTTGGCCAAAATACCACTTTGTTGCTGAAAGGACAACGAAATCAGGTATGGCTGCACTCTCGACAGCTGCGCAGATTATGGCTAAATTGTTTTATTGTAAATTGTTTACTTTGTAACAGTTGTGTAACTGCTATAAATCATCGTATGCTTTTTATGTGGGCTTAAATTAATCATTAGAGGCTAAGCTTTCAATTGGTGTGTCGCATGGCTGTATATTTTGAATATTTAATGCTTTAAAGTTATAAAAACGCGAATGAGTGGAAGTTTTATCGAGGTTACAGCGACACAGTGTCCCGTCAACGGGGCAGTGATACGAGAGGTTGATCCATATATAAGGCGCTCCGGATTATAAGGCGCACTGTCGTTTTTTGAGAAAATTAAAGGCTTTTAAGTGCGCCTTATAGTGCGGAAAAAATACGGTAAAAGTAAAAAAATTAGCAGGAGGAGTTATGTGTTGTCTTTCCTTAGTCGTTATGCTAAAGCTAGGCTAACCACATTCTGACTCCAGCTAAGTACTTAACACAGAAATTAAAACAAGATAGACTTTCTCATTTCACTCTTGGAAAGAAAGCAAATAAGCATTAGCACAAAAGTGTATAGGCACAAATGTACCACACATGGCTACCTCACTGTGATGACAAGACTCGAGTCCCCTCGCCCGGCTATTGTTCGCTAAACGCTAAGCGGCTCCAGCCAAGTACTTAGCACATGAGAGGGATTTACAGCTTGTCATCTCACTCTCAGAAAGAAACCATGTAAGCATATTTCACAAAGTGCTGAACTGCTGCTTCTTAAGAAGAGACAAGGATAGGAGGACAATCTCTGAAACCGCAATGTGTATTTGCACATGCACACACTACTTTTGCGTAAATGGGACTTGGCTTGGGAACCGGATTGTTGTCGGTATATGTCCCAATATGGAAAAAGTATGGAGAGTGGACCGACAGCTGGAGAGGTGCCAGTTCCCCTCCCAGGCACTGCCGAGGTGCTCTTGAGCAAGGCACCAAACCCCCAAACTGCTCCAAGATTGCTTGTGTGTTCAATTCAATTCAATTTTATTTATAGTATCAAATCATAACAAGAGTTATCTCGAGACACTTTACAGATAGAGTTGGTCTAGACCACACTCCATGAATTCCAAAAGCCCAACAATTACAGTAATTCCCTCAAGAGCAAGCATTAGCAGTGGCTGTTGCGACAGTGGCGAGGAAAAACTCCCTTTTAGGAAGAAACCTCAGAAGACCCAGACTCTTGATAGGTGGTGTCTGACGGGGCCGGTTGGGGGTGTGATGAACAGTGGCAAATAATAGTCACATTAAAGATAATGGAACAGTGACTTCGAAGGTCATTGTGGAAGTTCATGTCATAGCAGGGCACATTGTGTCATACTGAGTAGTGCAGTCTCCAATACCGGATCCTGACTACTCTGTGTGTATGAACATCACAGCAGGGCGTTGCGGGATGTAACGTGGCGCTGCAGAGCATGGGTGGATGCGGCGGACGCAGCAGGACGTGGCCGGGAATTTTAGGGAATCGCAGAAACATAAGGACTCCGGGGAGTAAACTCCCCAGAGCTAGGTTAGTAACAAGCATTTCTGGGACAGGATGCATACAAAAGGAAATAAGTGAAAACAGTCTAGAATTATAATAGCATAACTAAGAGAGGCAGGTTATCTTAGAGAGAGGTGCCGGATCGGGCTTGAACTCTCCCCTGCCGGATCAGGCTGTACTGGCCTGCCTCCCTCTACTCTCGCTATATTATCGATTATATGATGCAGGTTGGCCAGGTTAGGCGGACACTGCAACTCCTCACTCCTTAACTATAAGCTTTATCAAAGAGGAGGGTTTTCAGTTTACTTTTCAATGTGGTGATGGTGTCTGCCCCTCGAACCCAGATTGGGAGCTGGTTCCACAGGAGTGGAGCCTGATAGCTGAAGGCTCTGGCCCCCAATCTCTAGGAACCACAAGTAGCTCTGCATTCTGGGAGCGTAGTGCTCTACTGGGACAATAAGGTACTAAGAGCTCTTCTAGGTATGATGGTGCTTGACCATTTAGAAAGGGAAGGTTAGATATAGGTCTATAGTTGGCTAAGACTTCAGGATCGTGTTCTGTGTATATAAATATGGGTATGCGTAAGATACATTTCACCTGCTAATTACATGTACATGTATGACAAATAAAGCTTTCTTTCTGGAAGTGTTATATCTTCACATTAATACCTTCTGTGCTCCTGACACACACACACACACACACACACACACACACACACACACACACACACACACACACACACACACACACACACACACACACACACACACACCTTTGCTCCCGATGCTTGCACATTTAATTACAGAAACTGAGAGAAAGTTCTCTCTCTCTGTAACCTTCAGAAACACTCTGACTGCATGTTGGTTTCTGAAAACTGTGCTGGCAGGGTTTCTGGAAACTCTTTCTAATTGAGTACGGCAGCATATTGCTTGTCAGTGGTACGTGGCGGTGTGTGTGCAGATCCGGTAATGGCTAATCTTGTTTCATACGGGCTCATTTTCTGAAATGTGGTATGGAGCCTGATATGGTGTGTGTTTCACAGTCTACTTTACAGCTAATTTCCTACCAAGCGCTCAGACGCCAACGCTGGTGTTGACCTGAGGAGTCTCATCTCTGTGCCGTGCCTGTAGACAAATTAGTCGGAGCCCCAAAGAGTGAAAATTACGTCAATATGAACGGGGAGAGGATTCTAAAATTTCATGAACAACAACTGATCCAAAAGGTGATAGTCCAAAAATGCAGCATGGGCGTGTAGTGCCGATGCTGCCCCATAGCTAAAACGAACATTTCCAAACTACTAGGATTAATATCAGTAGATACGTGTGCCTGCATCCTTGAAAATAACTTTGTTCTGTGGAATCAAAGAGGTCCAATTTTTCCCTACGGCAGAGATGAACCGACACTTTCTGACGCCCAAGCCACTAACAGTAATTGAGGGAGATGGATACACTCCTACAGAGAATTGAATTAGTATGTTACACTACTACACCAAGACCGCTGGGGTTAGGAGCATAGAGTCTGTTTGCCGGCTAATTGATTTAGCAATGGATGAGATGGTTGCTAGAGCCCTCCATGCTGGTTCCCTTGGAAACCTTTCAATAGCACTTGTCATCAGCATTACAGGAAATGCCCGTCACTGCTCTTCTACGGATCGACGTCATCTACAAGGAATTTGCATAACGATTTTTTTCCTCAGGGAAAGCACATGAGGTCAATTATCATCACGGTCACCTCAGAGCCAAAACAGGGTTCAAGCTCCTTCTATGACTAGTTCCTCTCGCCTCAAGATACCATTTTAAACTATTTTCCATTTACTGCTCATCAGGCAGATTTAACTTTGACTTGTTTTCATTCTTTCCTCAACAGGTCACTGAGGCACCAGACTGAAACAAAGTGAACATTTGCATATTAATGATATGTGGTTTCTGCTGTCCCACAGGTACACTTCATTGACCAATAGGCATTTGTTCCAGCTTGATTTGTATTCAAAAAGTCACAGGCCTCCTTGTGCATTAGCTACACAACGGGGCCTTGGCTTGTAATAAAAGTCACACTGTCAAAACAGCGTAGACACACACACACACACACACACACACACACCAACACACACGTACACACTTGCATGCACTTCTGAATAGACATGTAGGTGTGAGTTCACATGCACATTCAAAAGTAATTGAGGATTCTGCTCTTGGCTTTGTCCCTCTGACATTTCTTTGCTTATTTTAGAAAGTAGCGAGCAATAAACAGAAGAAAGTGATTGCACTTTGATAACAACAAATTCATCCATTGACTCGTCACAGTTGGCAGCTCTTTTTACAGAAACAGCATTTGTACACGGCAAGAAGGAACACAATGTATGATGTAGGTCAGAGATCATCAACAGGGGGTCCAGGACCCCTAGGGGGTTCTCAGAGTTACTGCAGGGGGGCTGCCAAGTTATTGTTAATTTAAAAATGTTTCCAAATTTAAAATGTCTAAACATGAATCCAACATATCAGAAAATATAAATGAGCCTATTTGGCTACTTGTTGCTTAGACCAGCGGTTCCCAAAGTGGGGTCCAGGGACCTCCAGGGGCCCGGGACCTGTAGAGGTTCCTCAGAGGGCCACCAAATTATTGTTTTATTAAAACTTAAAATGTCTTAACATGAACCCAACATATTATTAGCAAATATAATTCAGCCTATTACTGAAAAGAAACACATTAATGATAGGCTTACTGGCCTATAGGTAAGGTAGTCATCCACAGATACAGTTCATCCTAAGGATTCACTGTGCCACATGTATGTTTAACATTAAAACATAACTTGCCAACAATTCTTATTTTAATAGCTTAGTATTATGCACTAAAAATGTATGTAAAAAGGCTTTAGGCCGCCCTACAAGATATTGTAGGCCCAGTTTTATATGCAAATTAATTTTATACAATATATGTAGTAGGGGGTCCCTGCTCCCTCTCTCTTTCAGTTAAGGTGTCCTTGGCTTAAAAAATGTTGAAGACCCCTGATGGAGCTTTTTTACATTGATGAGCAACAGAGTGACAAAGCTCTACAGCAGACGTACAACTTTGTCAAGTGTGGAAGAAAGCTATGAGTTCCAGTCGAGTCTCACCTTTGACTGGTGTTCTTCACTCTTGTATACGCCCTGCACCTGCAGCAGGTTCTTGGCCACGCCCACACACGGCAGCCCGGACAGCACTCCGAGATGACACGCCAGGCCGAACTCTGCGTGGTCCAAACAGGGACAAAATCTAAGTTCAGAGCAACCGGAGTTGCCCTTGACACAATATTAATGACTTTGTGTGATACAACTAATAAATGTATTATTAAATGTATAAATATTTTATGGTTGCATGATGACAGCCTGTGACAAAGTAGGTGAGATTCCCTGCACTCACCACTTGTCCCTTGTGCGTGTCTATATAATAACGTGTCCACATTTGATTTACACATTGCTCTAGTTAATTTCATATTGTATTCATTTGCCATAATGTTTACCATTGCTTTTGTGTAACATTTCAGCACTTACTATCCCGAGTTTCTTAGTGTTAGAACTGTTACATTTTTACATTGAGGTCTGGTCTGCTTTAAAGCAAATACACTGTAAAACTGCTGCCAGGACACCTCGAACTGCAAACGAGGTCGGTTATGACTCGTTCTATTCTGAATTTTTTAAGCCTCTGAACACCACCACAGGTGATTTCAATTATTCTGGCTGATTAGGCCTGAGCTGAGGTTGAAGGTTGGGCCAGAGAGAGGAAGTGATCCGTTGCTGTTGTTGCTATTTTCGGGATTCTGATTGGCTAACGTGGGCTTGAGCTTCTCGTTACACTGCCACCTACAGGTTTGGCATGCTCTTGACGGGATGGACGGCATATATATACACGGGTAGGTGTAAACCAACACTTTTCTGAAAACTGACAGGTGTGCACAATGTCATTTTTGAAAACGGAGAGGTTGAAATGTCCGTTTATGAAAAGAGCCGGCCACGTGTAAACGTAGCATCATATTTGAAAAACTTCCCTCTGCCCGAGAAAAGTGATTTAAAAAACGTGTGATGTCGCCACAATAATAAAGTCTCTGGACCAGCGGGAGAAACACTACTGGGCTCATTCAGTGGGCCGCATATCACGGAAGTAAACTTAGAAACTTTTTAGCCGTATGCACCAGGCGAGCAACTCCATTGAACTGAATTGGCGCAATTTCGGGATCCAGTTAACCTATGTTTCCTACTCACCTTTCCTTTATTCCTCTGTCTGGTCCACCATTTAGGAATGTTTGGGGAGGAGCTGCCGAGTATTTCCTGTGTATTTAATGGTGTTAATGATGTCATCACTGACATCATTGGACTGAACCAACAGATGGTTTGTGTGTGTGTGTGTGTGTGTGTGTGTGTGTGTGTGTGTGTGTGTGTGTGTGTGTGTGTGTGTGTGTGTGTGTGTGTGTGTGTGTGTGTGTGTGTGGAGAGATATTTAATGTGTTTGATGCAAAAGAAGTTTAATTGGGGTCCGTTAATAATAAGAGCACAAAGTGTGTCTATCTCTGTGGAGATTCTTATGTGAGAAATGTTGTGGCCCACCACCGGGAGATAGTGGCATATTGCTGCTCAGGAGAAAGAAAGAAATGTTTGATCGTATGGAGTATAGACGAGAAGCCGTGCTGCAAGTTTTGATACTTTTTTTATTTTAAACTTTGTAATTTGTACGTGTATTTGGCCACACCGTAAATAAATATGCACTTGTTGGAATTCAACGAATCTGCTTTCCTCTTCTATCTTTTTTTTAACCTCTGGCTACACGACATAGCCTAACACACAAATCAAATCAATCAATCAAAAAGAAGGCCCGAACAGCACAAACTCATTCCCTGGGTCAGTAGGGACCAGCTTGACTTACCTCTGTAGTGGAAGAGACCATTCCCATCGACAAACACCACCTGTTGAGAGGGCACACACAGCACATACACAACTGAAATGAATTTACCTATAATACAACACAAAGCTATAGCTGTTGTCTGTTCATATTTAAAACATGCTAAATAGTGAGTACAATGTGTATTTCTTAAAGGGGTGATAGAATGATAGAATGATTATATAGGGTATTTTACAATGTTCCTTAAGGTCTCCTAATAGGGTATGTAACATTGGTTGGGCTGAAAATTGCCCGAATGCTATTTTATTAGGTCCTTAAAGCGCCCATATTATGCTCATTTTCAGGTTCATAACTGTATTTTAAGGTTGTACCAGAATAGGTTTACATGTGGTGTGTCTCAAATCGCGCACTTCTGTACTTATACTAACTATTTGAGTACACTCAAAATTTAACTCGTCGAAGTGTGGTAAATGCAGTGCACTACAAGTACCCGGATGGTGCACTCATAACGGTGAAAAAGTTGAGTGTGGATCGATGGACACTTTCCACACTCAACTGTCGCCATCTTGGCTACGTAGCGGAAGGGGCGGAGCTAACAAAAGGGAAAAAACTTTCGATAATGGCGGCCGAATACGCGACAGCGAGACCCAAATGTAAGTTCAACATTAGTCTTTTTGCTATACCTGTTTAACATATACGCAACCTGTTTATGTATGTGTGGTGAATTTTGCAGTCAGTGATGATTTTTTTACCGCGAATTATAACCGTTTATTTGCATCGTAATTTCCGCGTGCTATCAAGCTAGGTGTTTGCTAACCTTAGCTAGCTAACAGCGGCGAAGTTACTGGTACTTCTAGCTATACTCTTTGGTTTAACCACTGGCAAATAAGTTATAACCTAGCTAACGTTACATGTGTTGTGGTATACGGTTCTTTGTTTTAAACTATCGTCCTCACTGTAGACGATTTTAGCGTTAGATGTGTGATCTGGTAAATATACATTAAGCTGCCAACGTTAGTAGTAATGTTACAGTACGTTAATGTATGCTATGTTATATCGTATTAACAGAGCTGTTTCTGTCCTGATCTGACTTATATAATCGTTAGGGACACGGACAATGCTGCAACAACTTGAGGGAAGTCCTCCTCTGCTGGAAGGAGAACGACCTGGGGGAGGAGAGTGAGGATTTCCCTGCTGGTCTTGTGGACAGCACTGTGCACTGTCAGGGTGCAAAGGCTCTGGCTAAACCACGATCAGATGTACCGCTGGCCGCGCCAAAAGAGGAAGACAAGGGCCTCGTGGACGGGTCCCACGCGCGTGCGAGGATGTACCGTTAAAGGATCCCCCTGGAGAGTCTGAAGTCCACCCTCGTATCATTTTCCCATCAAAATACAGGGCCAGGCAATGAATAGAACAATAGGATCTATTTAAATGTGTATTGTGTGGCCTCTGCTTTTACTCTTGTATTTTCACTGTAATTAATAGCTATTGCGTAATAACCACCCTTTATATAAACATATATGACTATTTTCTATGTTAACGTTATATGTCAGTTGGACACCATTTTAATTGCTCCAATTTTGCTAAATAACTCAAAATGGCCATTTGTGGTTATTTTTTTTTTTTTACAATGAATTAAGAGCAGAAGCATGAATATCATCATACCTGGATGTTTACGGTTGCATAAAATAAAGTGCAAAAACAAGCAACAATAAAAACAATCATTCATTTTGATGAACAAGGCAGAAATGTATGGTGACAACAGGTGGTGGGAATGCTCTGCCCTGGGTATAATTCACAACTTCACAGAAGAAGAAGGAGGAGGACTGAGATGTTTTGATCGTCACTTCCTGTAAGTACAAAAGGCAGTGCGCGATTTGAGACAATACTCCCCCGTCAAATTTTACGCACTATGCAAGTAAGTACATAGTGTACGAAGTGCACTTCCCTTAGTGCACTTCGGGAAGTGCGCGATTTGAGACACGCTAATGGTTTCATTTTCAAAAAACACCATATTTTTGTTGTATTGCACAGCTCTCTCTCACTGCTGCAGATCCTCTTTTCACCTGGTTTCTGTTTTAGCTACAGAGTGAGACCTCTTTTCATCTTCTTCTTCACTACTATCTTTGATTGCACTCGCACATGCTCAGTAGCTCAGATGTAGATCATGTCAGCTAGCTAACTCTAGAGACAGTAAAAGAAAGGCTGTTTCTCCAACTTTGGTCAGTTACAAGGCAGGATTAGCTGGGAGACTTCTAAATGAGGGCACACATGTAAGCAGTTCTTTTGTAGGTTATGGTGAACGTGTGTGTTGTAGCAGTGCTTTGCTATTGAGAACGACGTAGCATGCTAGCGTTAGCATGCTAACGCTAGCGTTATGGTTACGGTTGTGGTTAGCCAGCTCATTTCGGACTGTGATGACTGTGATGAACAGCTCACTAGAAGACTGAAGGCAGGACACATTCAGAAACCGTATCTCACTCAAAACAGCATGGATGGATTTTTTTCAAGGTTTGTATGTGTGTGGAAGCACCAGAGACACAAAAGAACACCCCAAATCCCAGAAAAAGTGATTTTTTCATAATATGGGCACTTTAACTACCCTGTGAATATGGCTCTATTTGGAACAAGAGATTTTCTTCCAAATATGGTATGCTAATGAATATTCAGAATGAGCTACGCGCTGATTGGTTTGAGCAAACTACATAGAAACACATGGGAGACTCGACAGCAGGTCTCATATTTCAGACACTGCAAAGTTATACATTGTTTATCGGGCTATTTCCTTATTAAATTCACTTCTGAGACTTGTTTTAGCGAGAAATCAACTATATAAAGCTCAAATATGGGCCGTTTTACGAAACTTTATGGCCAATTGCAAATTTGGTAAGACTGTGTGTTGGAGTTCAGCGGCCGGTGCTGCCTGTGTTGCTGCCTCGCCGCCCGGCCTGCCTTCCTTCACAGACCCCGGCCTGCTATGAGGTACTTGGAGCTCCGTCACGGCAGCCCACAGCACTCCATACCCACGCAAAGTCACTGTTTTTTTGCGCTAATGGACAACCAAACGCTGCTGCCCTGACAGAGCTCCAGGGCCTGCAACTCCCCTCTTACTGCTAGCTAAATGGCCCGTGTATGTGAGCGAGAGCGCAGCCAGCAATCTCTTACCACAGTTCCAGTTAATCGTTTAATGTGTGTAATTATAATGTGTTGAGTTATTTAAACAAACGATTGGGGACATAAACGCTGCTTGTCCGCGAGTCTCATTGACTACGTTTACAAGCTGTCAATTTTCGGGTTATGGTCGGGTTAAGGTCACTATTCGGGTTTCTGAAACATTCGGAATAACCCGTTTACATGCGTGAGCAGAGAGAGTTACTCCTGTATACATGGCATTTGTAATCAATTGGCAATATCCCGATGTAAACGGTGACGCACGGTTAGCGTCTGGATGTACGGACAAACCCTGCTTCGCATAACTTTTCGGTGACCTTCTTCATAAATCTCACTATCTCGGTACTTTCTGCCGTCAACAAAAGACATTATATTCATGGTTTTCACCACACTAATGAAGAAATTGGTTTCCTCCTCACTCCAAAAGTGTGGTGCTTTGCTGCATCTCGCCATGTTTACCTCTACTTCTTGTTTACTTCCGGTATACTGCGCGCAGGTTTTCCGGCGCATACAAGAAGTTCCTCTACTCAAAAGACCAAGATTCCTTGCGAATAGAACATGCGCACAACACAAATCAATGTTCCTTTTGATGGGGATATGCCGATACGCGTTTACATGACCAAAATTTCGGGTTAGAAAAGGGGTAACCCAGGGATCATATACGGGTTTTTAAAAACCGGAATATGAGCATATTCGGGTTTTTGCCGGTGTTGTACATGGCCGTGCGCGACCGGGTTATTGCTAATATTCCGGTTTTGAACGGGTTATTGGCTGCATGTAAACGTAGTCATTGATGGAGCCTGCGGCTGGATGTAGCCCGTGATTTGTAGCTACAACGTAATTCGAGTATATTTACAGTTTGAATTTTGTAACGCCACGTATACAACATCTAGCCAAATGTCTTATAAAGCTAACAACGGTGTCTGATTTCAAGTTAATGAATATTTGTGAATTTCAGAGGAATTCTAAGAGGAGGCTGGCTAGGTGTCCGATTTCAAATTAATGAATATTTGTGAAGATTACGGCTTTCGTTAGCTGCAACTGTCTCTTCAATCCTAGCTACCTGTGTAGCTACAAATCACGGATAGTCAGCTTTATTTTCGGCGTAATTCGAGTATATTTACAGTTTGAATTTCGTCACGCCACGTATACAACATCTAGCTAAATGTTTTATAAAGATAACAACGGTGTCCGATTTCAAATTAATGAATATTTGTGAAGATTACGGCTTTCGTTAGCTGCAACTGTCCCTTCAATCCTAGCTACCTGTGTAGCTACAAATCACGGATAGTCAGCTTTATTTTCGGCGTAATTCGAGTATATTTACAGTTTGAATTTCGTCACGCCACGTATACAACATCTAGCTAAATGTCTTATAAAGCTAACAACGGTGTCTGATTTCAAGTTAATGAATATTTGTGAATTTCAGAGGAATTCTAAGAGGAGGCTGGCTAGCCGCAGGCTCTATCGATGAGACGGACAAGCAGCGTTTATTTCCCCAATCGTTTGTTTAAATAACTCAACACATTATAATTACACACATTAAAAGATTAACTGGAACTGTGGTAAGAGCTGTTACTCACACCTGGCATTAGGAAGAGGGGAACTGCAGGCCCCGGAGCTCTGTCAGAGCAGCGGCGTTTGGTTGTTCTTTAGCCCAACAGACGGTGACTTTGCGCGGGTATGGAGTGCTGTGGGCTGCCAGCCGTGACGGAGCTCCAAGTACCTCATAGCAGGCCGGGGTCTGTGAAGGAAGGCAGGCCAGGCAGCGAGGCAACAACACAGGCAGCACCGGCCTCTGAACTCCGACACACAGTTGGACAAAATTTGCAATTAGCCATGCATTTTCGTAAAGTGGTCCATATTTGAGCTTTAAATAGTTGATTTCTCGCATAAAAAAAAGTGAATTTTGTAATGGAATAGCAAAGATCTGCGCGACCTAGATTCAGAAGACTACCTGATCTCAGGTCAGTTGTGTAGCCTATGTAAATGTTGGGGCGTGACCGTTCTCTTAATACACCCATGGGCATGACAAAGTTACAGGTCTTGGGAGGTTGACGTCAACTTCCAGCTTTGTTGAGATTCGCCCGTTTTCAGCGGCAGTTTCAAAATATGATATTTTCATAGTAAAGGGGTGTCAATAGGATTTTGAGCTTCTATGTATGTCCTATTTACCCACCGAACTGTCGTTATTCAACTATGAGTTTTGCATTCTATCACCCCTTTAAGCTAGGAGTTCTGAGCTTTTCCAGGATTGTAGGTCTTTGTCTAGCAGACATTTTTGACATGCCATAGCAGTAAAAGCACAGGTGTAATCAATAATGTTAATCATAGCTGCTGAGTGGGGGGGTGCATCGTTAATGTTATTGGTTCCACCTGTGCTTTTCCTGATAGAAGTTCAAATGCCCACTGTGAAACTTATTCCTGCTTGTTTTAGCGCAATCCCGATGTACACACTCAGAGACTCAGAGACTGTGAGGAGCGTTCCTGCAAAGTCCGCAAGGGCTTAAAGTGCGTAACTTGTTTATGAACGTCCAATGCATTCAAGCCATTGCCAAATGAGTTGATACAAAGCTAATTAAAGGACAATTCCGGCGCAAAATTAACCTAGGGGTTAATAACATCTGTGTACCGAGTCGACTGTTCTCTGGGACATGTTTTCATGCTAATCGATTGTGTCTCTAGCTTTAAACAAGCTAGCACAAACCGGTGATTAGCTTATAATGCTAGTCTTCGGGGGAGAGGGTAAAGTAAAAAGAAATCACTATTTCACTAACAAGACTCAAAATAGCACCACACTTCCACGGTAGCATAATGAGGGTCCCTACTTGTAAACCGAGGCATTGAGAACTTTGTAAGTGTACAGACAGTTTATTAAAAAGATAGTTTAGAAAGACTGTACCATTCGCGTTTTCTAGGCAGGCGCCATCTTGGGAAAACAGTCATGACCAGTCGAACCACGAACGCTGTGTAACCAGTAACCAGTAACATAGCTCAAACACGGCGTTCGTCGTGCGCGGAATGCTTGTATCATGTGGATGCACAGACAGTGTTGTTGTCATTATTTAGAATTCCTCATGGGGGAGACAGAAACTACACACTATAGCTTTAAGGCAGTTCGACTATCAAATCTTCAATTGCATGACATGACATTTTGAGCCCTTTACACACACTTTGCCTGAGGGAATTACCCACAATTCTTAGCGTTGTAACGTTAAATACGAAAGCCCGGAAAGGGTAAAAAACAAATGACAGTAAACAGATATGTAAGGAGCAACCGCAACTACTTAATGATGCTGTTTTGACAACAAACAAAATAAATGAGTAAACTGAAGATTTGAAAATGACCCCTCATCCACTCTGTGAGGCAAGAGCCTGGAAGATGCTCGAATCAGTCGTCCCTTAAGTGCCTTGGCCATGCTGAAAGTAAAAAAAATAAAAAGGTTCCAAACCCAAACCATGTTTTGGTTTTGTCAAGGTAACGTGATATGTCCCAAAGTAATGTCCCATTCCTATTTATACCATTTCGAGCCCTTCCAGCCACTCGCACTCAAGCACTTACCAGGTGACGTCAATTTAGTCCCTGAGGGTTCGAGGCTTGTGTGTGTGTGTGTGTGTGTGTGTGTGTGTGTGTGTGTGTGTGTGTGTGTGTGTGTGTGTGTGTGTGTGTGTGTGTGTGTGTGTGTGTGTGGGGGGGGCTACCACTGTCTGATACAATAGGCTCGTTGGAGATGAGCCAGGTCTGTGCAGAATCAATCACTGGCGATTGCCGCCCAATGCATGCCGATTACATTTCTGTCCGACTTGCTCTGACGTCATGCACACGTGGGCAACGATGACCTCACAAGATCAAGGCGGTTGCAGTCTTGAGAGGCAGGCAGGCAGCGCAGTGGGGAACGCCTTTTTTTCTATGTCTTTACACACCAGAAACGTGTCTGACGCGGCGCTGCTGCTAGCCTTATCTGTACACATGTATGTTTCCTATTGATAAAATGAAATACCATGTTAAACATAAATATATACTGATCTGATTACAGCAAAGACAACGTCGGCAGTATTGATGGCAAAATAGGCTACAGGATATTTCGTTCTGTATTGACAGGTGCAATATTAGAAAATCAATAAATTTTTTTTATTACATTTATATCTGCATTTATATCAAAACCTAGAGACTTTCAGACATCAACATGTCATTTATCCATCCATCCATCTTCGTCCGCTTATCCGGTGTCGGGTCGCGGGGGGAGCAGCTCCAGCAGGGGACCCCAAACTTCCCTTTCCCGTGCCACATTAACCAGCTCCGACTGGGGGATCCCGAGGCGTTCCCAGGCCAGGTTGGAGATATAATCCCTCCCCCTAGTCCTGGGTCTTCCCCGAGGCCTCCTCCCAGCTGGACGTGCCTGGAACACCTCCCTAGGGAGGCGGCCAGGGGGCATCTTTACCAGATGCCAGAACCACCTCAACTGGCTCCTTTCGACGCGAAGGAGCAGCGGCTCTAGTCCGAGCTCCTCACGGATGACTGAGCTTCTCATCTCTAAGGGAGACGCCAGCCACCCTCCTGAGGAAACCCATTTCGGCCGCTTGTACCCTGGATCTCCTTCTTTCGGTCATGACCCAGCCTTCATGACCATAGGTGGGGTAGAAACGAAAACTGACCGGTAGATCGAGAGCTTTGCCTTCTGGCTCAGCTCTCTTTTCGTCACAACGGTGCGATAAATTGAATGTAATACCGCACCCGCTGCACCGATTCTCCGACCAATCTCCCACTCCATTGTCCCCTCACTCGCGAACAAAACCCCAAGGTACTTGAACTCCTTCACTTGGGGTAAGGACTCATTCCCTACCTGGAGTAGGCACTCCATCGGTTTCCTGCTGAGAACCATGGCCTCAGATTTAGAGGTGCTGATCCTCATCCCAGCCGCTTCGCACTCGGCTGCGAACCGATCCAGTGAGTGCTGAAGGTCACAGGCCGATGATGCCATCAGGACCACATTATCTGCAAAGAGCAGCGATGAGATCCCCAGCCCACCGAACTGCAACCCCTCCCCACCCCAACTATGCCTTGATATCCTGTCCATAAATATTACAAACAGGATTGGTGACAAAGCGCAGCCCTGGCGGAGGCCAACCCTCACCTGAAACAAGTCTGACTTACTGCCGAGAACCCGGACACAGCTCTCACTTTGGTCGTACAGAGATTGGATGGCCCTGAGAAGAGACCCCCTCAGAGTCCCATTTCTACCATGCACGTGTTTTCGGCGCGGCTCGAGCCGCCCCTGAGACGCGCGTCTCACGCAGGCAGTGTGGAAGCTATAACCTGTTAACATGAAAGCCAAAATATAAACGGACACGCCACGCAGCTGACACGCTCGCGCGACGCATCCAGTGTGTAACCGGCCTTAGAGACATTATCCTAGGTGCCCAGATAGCTCAGGTGGTAGAGCGGGCGCCCATATATAGAGGTTTACTCCTCGACGCAGCGGGCCCGGGTTTGACGCCGACCTGCGGCCCTTTGCTGCATCTCATTCCCCCCTCTCTCTCCCCTTTCATCTTCAGATGTCCTATTCAAATAAAGGCTGAAAATGTCCAAAAATAATCTTAGAGACATTATCCTCACACTGACATAACTCTTCCTGCCCACCACAGTGATGAATTCTCGAAGCCAAAGGTGACTCTGCAGACATATTTTGAAGACTCCCGTCAAAGGTTGCAGATTAAGGGAGCGTGACTGCATCTGTCCAGGGATAAATGTCAGTAGAAGTCTCATTGTGTGTGTGTGTGTGTGTGTGTGTATGTGTGTGTGTGCGTGCGTGCGCGGTGACAGAGTGAGAGAAAGCGAGGGTGTGGGCTGCGACAAACAGAAGTGAGGTGAAGATGAATTAAAGGCTTCCTTTATGAGGAACAGTGAGAGAAGGAGAAAAGAGCTTTGTCACTAGCAGATAGTCCAGCTAGCTGTCTGGATTTACCCTGCAGAGATCTGAGGAGCAGTTAACCATAGTCCTCACAAATCCACCGGAGGTTAGAACGCCAACACAAAGGAAGAGGAGGGTAACGAGACATCCGGCTGAAATGAGGGACATCCGGTGGAATTTCCAGCGGCACCTGAACAATCCCGGAAATGAAAGGTCGTCAATATAGACCACTCCGGCTATAATGCTATAATACAGTCGGTAAGCACACATTTTAACGTTTCTGTTTGTGTTCAGGTTAAACCTCTGAGATATGATGTTTAAGAGCTTTTCATAGGCATTTTTTTTATATTGGACAGAGCCAGGCTAGCTGCTCTTGCCTCCAGTGTTTTTGCTAAGCTAGGCTAACCACTTCCTCACTCCATCTCTGTGCTCGCAGGCTCTCAGAAAGAAAGCTTAGGAGCATGCTTCCCAAAGTGTTGAACTTAACTTCGAAATGAAGACTTATTTTAAACCAAATCACTTGTGTGAAGAGTTAGGGTAGGTGCAGATTTTCAGACGCTTGTTTTCATGCAAGCAAAATGAACGAATGTCAAAAATCAGGCATCAAAGGACTTATATTTGTTCAAGGCAAAATATGTGTCAAACCCTTCTGCCTTAAATTTCATGGTGCTGCAGAGACGTCCCGACCTACAAATCCTATCCTACAGACTAAAGAAAAAAATCTTTGTTCGGTACGGATCCTCGCAACACACTATAAATCTTTTTAATTGTTTTTATTTTAATATTTTTCAATGACAATGAGAATAATTATACAGAAATGACCTTTTCCTCCAATATTGTGAATCATATCGCAATATCAGTCAAAATAATGGCAATTAGATATTTTACCAGCACTAGTGTGTGTGTGTGTGTGTGTGTGTGTGTGTGTGTGTGTGTGTGTGTGTGTGCGTGATTGTGTGTGTGCAAAAGCTGACCTGAGGCAGAAGTCGGGGCTGGTTCCTCTCCAGCCGCTGCAGAGCCTCCAGGAGGAAGGGGGTTTCTCTGAAGGCCAGGAAGCCAGCTATGTAGGGGGCCGTCAGGGTCACCATCTGACTGTCCTCATACAGCACCTGGGAGAAGATGAGGGGACACAAACGCATGTTGATATCACAGGTTGGTACACTTGCTCATTGTGATACACCCTGAATAACCGTGTAACAACAGCACTGGGTTTGGATACATGCATCTGTGGTCCTGAATGGAGCTTCTGTCAGGGTTCAGGTGCTGCGTGCTTGGGACAAATGCATCCGCCCCAGTGTATAAGTAAAGGTGAGTCCACAGACGCACACACAAGCTGTGCAAGATAATCACTAACATCCCCCATCTGGAGCAAAAAAATGAAACATCTGTTACTTCTTGTTGATTTAAGGCTGTGAACACGTTCTGAACATCAGACAAGTTATTCTGTTTAAGTTGCCTGCTGTGTTCAGAAGTGGACACGGTTATAAATGATATAGCTTTAAAATGATACAACATGGATTTTGTCTGCTACTCCATGCTCTGTAAATCTCATGGCCTGTGTTTTTGCTTGGGGTAAAAGTACCAAAATATGTTTATGTTCAATGTTTTTGGTTTCATGACGGTGCCCTCTTGTCCGTGAATGTACCAATTACAATGCCCTTAGTTCTCCCTCAACATAGAACACTTCTTTTCATATGACTGAGCCAATCAGTTCATTTTAAACTAGTGCTGTCAGTTATATGCGTTATTAACGGCGTTAACGCAAACCCATTTTAACAGCGTAAATCTTTTTATTGCAAGATTAACGTTCTTTTTGGCCTAGCAAACTTTGTAGTTTTTTTCATATGCTGTTGCAACAACTTAGCCTAGAAATCTAGATGCACCCTAGCGGCAGCAAATGTAAGCCAGGGGGGTCTAGGCACTCTCCGTTGGCTTTGCGAGCTTGAAAAACCAAACTCTGGTCAGGCCAATCACATCGTGTATAGAGTTGGTGGACGGGCTCATCGCTGCTGCTGCTGGGAACAGAGGTCTTCTGGAAGACTTGGAGTTAAGCTTTTCTTTGAGAAAAGAACAAAGAACGCCACTGAAGTCATTCTTAAAAAAGGAAGATGTGTTCGGAATTTTGCCGACAGGATACGGCAAACATTTAAAGTTGAATCTATCAACTAGCTTCGCTACCTTTTTCGTTGCTCTGCCTGGTTGTAGCGCTATCCTATCGCATGCAGAGGGAATTTGAAAGACAACCGTTTATCCCGCCCCTCAGATTGAGCTCCGTCAATGGTGAGTTCCCAGACTCAACATCTGGATGTGGGTCTGGCTTGTCAGGCCCACATCAACTAGTAACGTAACGTAAAAACTACAACACCACAAAAATAATGGGACGAAAAGAAATCAAGGGACATTTAGAATAGATAAAAATGTGCGACTAATTGCAATTAATTGCAAGTTAACTATAACATTAATGCGATTAATCGCGATTAAATATTTTTGACAGCACTATTTTAAACAATTTTGCATATAGCAATAACGTCACCATCCTATCATTGGTTGACGGTCACCCTAGCCAACACACACCGACACAAAACACATGAGTTTTCTAGTAATGAACATGGGCAACTTTGCATGCTGAATTTATTGAAAAGTTTTAATTTTTGAATGGCAATACATTTGGTTCAATGTCAGTTAACATTAAATCATAAATGCTCTTTTAAGTTGGCATTTTTTACTTTCAAATAAACTTCAGAAGACATAAAAGCAAAATCTAAAAAAGAAAATCAGGTCTGCCTTTGTGCGTTATTTCATACACAATCACTTGTCATTTCTGAGCTGAATGTTTTGCATGTTGCCGTCAGTTTTTTGGACCATGTCACAAAGTTAATATCCAAATGTGGTCATTTCGACTATTATCTGTTTGTCTGCACTGCAAAATGCACCTTCTCACAATGAGATTGGCTGCTGGTTGATGGTGGTTGCGAGTGCTACTGGCAGTGTTGTAGTCAAGATCACATAAACCGAGATCAAGTCCTCACCAAGACCAGGGTGTATTGAGAGTCAAGACCAGACCAGGGCGATGGTGACTTTAAGTACATTTTCCTGATGATACTTACATACTTTGACATAAGTAACATTTTCAATGCAGGATTTTTACTTGTAACAGAGTATTTTTTCAGTGTGGTATTAGTACTTAACTAAAGGTTCTAAATACTACTTGTAACTGCCTTTGTAAGTTGAACTGAAACCGTGCATAGAAGGTGTTAAGTTATGCCAATGGAAAATATTTCTGTGGCACACTGTGTGCATCATGTTACCAGTATTACATAGTGTCACAAATAGCCTTAGGTGGCAGTGTTAGAGTAAAATGAAATCAAGCGGGGAACATAATGATATTATTGGACAGAGTATCTGAACATTTCATTAGCCTCGTAGGGTCTGTGTATCAGCAACGTACAGTGACAAATGTCATTAATTATAATGGGTTACATAATGAGAAGATGCCAGCAGCCCATGCTAATTCACAGATAACCAGGGAGGAGGAATGCGTGTGAAAGGCTGTACAAAAAAAAGTAAATTAAATGAAAAATTGGGACTGCCAAGGTCACTTTAACAACAGCCGGTTTAACAAGACTGGACCGTGAGCTGTATTGTAAATTAAAGCTCGGCTCCCCGTTTATTAAGATTGCTTTTTATGCTTGCCAAGAGCTTTAAGTACTTCGGTTGGTTTCAAAAACGTAGTTGGATGAGATTAGACAGCCACCAACTTTTTTGGTTTGGTATTAAAATTCATCACATCCATCAGAGGGTCAAGTGATTAGAAGGCAGTTTAAAAAATATATATAAAATATAGTATAACACCCCCAACCCCATTTGTTTTGATTCTATATTGGTGATCCTCCTGTTCTCCTCGTACGATGAACAAAATACAACTTAGACGGAAAAATAACTTTAAAATAATGTAAATATGGGTTACAGGTTAAACTTAAAGCTGCAATGATCTATAATGTTTAAATCAACAATAGTCTATATCCACGTTGTTCCACTTCCAGGATTGCTCCGGTGCCGCTGGAAATTCCGCCAGATGTCCCTCATTTCGGCCGGATGTCCATTACCCTTCGCTTCCTTTGTGTTGGCGTTCTAACCTCCGGTGGATTTGTGAGGACTATGGTTAACTGCTCCTCAGATCTCTGTAGGGTAAACCCAGACAGCTAGCTAGACTATCTGTCCAATCTGAGTTTTACTAAAACAACTTTTGAACGTACACACGTTCAACCAAAACAAGATCCTTCCTGAGGCTATTCTGCAGAGGCACCGTTGCGCCGCCCATGATGATTGTGATTGGTTTAAAGAAATGCCAATAAACCAGAGCATGTTTTTCTCCCATCCCGGAATGCTGTGTGGACTAGCCAGACCCTCCTCCACAGCACTGTGGAGGAAGGTCTGGCAAAGCGAGACTACATTGACAATAAATCAGATGCAATAATGTGAAAGGTGTCACTCGCCGTGATGAGCCTACAGAGAATTAAAACCCAACTCTGCAGTTCCTCTCAGCTCTAGAGTTCTTTTTTTTTTGCGTCTTTAAGCTAATTGTTTTTGGTTTTTCGGCTTTGCAAACTTTTCCTGTTTTGGTTCAGTCTGCTCATCAGCTTTGTTTCCAGCAGCAGCAGGCAGCTGTTGAAGTCTAAAAAGCTCTGATAAAACCACTGTATGCTACCATCCCAGCAGCAAACAGCACAAAGACAAAAATATCGACTTGCTAGTGAACACAATTTAGGATTTGGCAGCTGAAGAACTACAAGGAAAATGAATATTATATTCACCAGGCAGACAGAAACATGACTCTAAATGATTGCTAATTTTGCTGGTCAGTAAACCAAAACAAATTAATACAGGTTTGAATATGGGTTAAATACAAGTTTTTATAAGCTAATGTGCAAATGACTCAAAAATACAAAAATTACAACAACAAAAATCTGAACTCAAGCTTACTGCAGCCTCACAATCTCATTATCTTCCTCAGCAGTTTAAGCTTACCCAGTTGTCATGGAGATAGCTCAGTTATCACCATATTAATTAAGTACGGACCTAAGACCTAGGTTCGTACATAGTACAGTGAAGTACTGTAGCTCACCAAAAGCTAGAAAAGTGGACCTCGAGATCAGATGTTTGTTAGTCAAACTTCGGTGTCCAAGGTGAAGAAACTTATACCCTTGATTTTAAAACATCTCCCAGTGATCTTACAGTTTGCCTCGAGTAAAATGTCATGGATATGTGCAGGTCTAGTATGTATGAAGTACTTATTTGTTACTTATTTTGTTATTTGTTGTCTGGCATACTGCACTATGTGTAATGTACGGTACACCTGGCCAATCCAGTTCAGCAAATAAGAAAATGAAGTGTTCCATTTTCAGCCACGCAACAATAAGACAACACATGCAACTAAACCACAGCACGCACAAATAAGACATCACATGCAAATAGCCCACACCACAACGGAAGTGTTTCCAGGGGACACTTTTAAGTGATGCACATGTGCCTCAACCATTGGCTTTCCGGTACATAGACAGACCAGCAACAGGACAATTTTAACAATTTTCACCATTTTATTCATCACTAAATTCACTTCTGAATACGTTTTAGGCGAGAAATTAACTCTTTAGATTTCGAATATAGGCAGTCTTGCGTAAATCGTTGCCGAATTGACAATTTGCTTCAAAGTTTTCGGAATTGAGGAGCTCCATAAAGTAACGCGACAGCCAGGTAGCGCCTGTGTGTGTGTGTGTGTGTGTGTGTGTGTGTGTGTGTGTGTGTGTGTGTGTGTGTGTGACGGCCGGCCAGCGAGGTTGTTAAAAGCCTGCAAGCGCTTGTGGAGTTTAAGTTTAACTCCGAAAATGCAGCTAACCACAGGTTCCTGTTAATCTTATGATGGACATGTGTTGTGATATTTAAACAAATAATCCATCAACGGCAAAATAAAAGCATCTTATTTATGAGACCGGTCTGAGAGACCTCCAGCTTAGAGCGGGGACTCTGAGCAGGACTGTCTGAGCGACGAGCTAGCGGCCCCTGCAGGCGCTAGTTGGCTGTCGCGTTACTTTATGGAGCTTCTCAATTCCGAAAATTTGAAGCAAATTGTCAATTCGGCAACGATTTACGCAAGACTGCCTATATTCGAAATCTAAAGAGTTCATTTCTCGCCTAAAACGTATTCAGAAGTGAATTTAGTGATGAATAAAATGGCGAAAACTGTTAAAATTGTCCTATTGCTGGTCTGTCTATACCGGAAAGCCAATGGTTGAGGCACGTGTGCATCACTTAAAAGTGTCCCCTGGAAACACTTCCGTTGTGTTGTGTGCTATTTGCATGTGTTGTCTTATTAGTGCGTGCTGTGGTTTAGTTGCATGTGTTGTCTTATTAGTGCGTGCTGTGGTTTAGTTGCATGTGTTGTCTCTATTGTTATGCTATTGTGGCCGAAGGCTGTATTTCGTGTTGTCTTATTGTTACAGCTGTGGTTTAGTTGTACGTGTTGTCTTATTATTGTTGGGCGCGGTTGTGGTTTAGTTGCATGTGTTGTCTCTATTAGTGCTGCTGTGGTTTAGCTGCAGGTGTTGTCTTTATTAAGGCTGTGGTTTAGTTGCATGTGTTGTCTTATTGTTGGCGCAGTTGTGTAGTTGCATGCGGGTTATCTTGCTGTTGCGTGCTGCTGTGGTTTAGCTGTACGTGTTGGTCTTATTGTTGCGTGCTGTGGTTTAGCTGCGGCTGTGCAGTTGGTCTTATTAGTGCTGCTGTGGTTTAGCTGCAGGTGTTGTCTTATTTGTGCTGCGCTGTGGTTTATTTGCATGTGTTATTCATTGTTGCATGCCAGTTTTAGCCGTATGTGTTGTTCATTGTTGTGTGCTGTGGTTTAGTTGCATGTGTTGTCTTATTGTTGTGTGCTGTGGTTTAGTTGCATGTTGTCTTTATTGTTGTGTGCTGTGGCTGAAGGTATGTGTTGTCTTATTGTTGTGTGCTGTGGTTTAGTTGTACGTGTTATTCTATTGTTGTGTACTGTGGTTTAGCTGCATGTGTTGTCTTATTAGTGCGTGCTGCGGGTTTAGCTTGCATGTGTTGGTCTTATTGCTGTGCCGTTTAGTTGCATGTGTTATAACTGTATTTGAAGAGTACTTTGAGTTTTAGTGTCACTTTTATGAAGGGGGCGACTTATGACCTGTAGCCACTATAGCCAGCCACGCGGGGGCTCACTTTGACTGATCTGTCATGTTCGCTTGCATGAAGGCCAGCAAGAGCCTGTCCCCCGCGCCCCTGACTCAGGTATGGTAATGTCGGGCCATGGTGGCGCTTTTGTGAAAATGTCCAACGAACGGGCGTTAGCCGAGAACATCGGGAGAGCCGTCCTGGCGCTATTCAAACTTTTTCAACAGCGACAGCAACCGCCTTAGGGCCACCAACAGGCCACCTCGGTAAGTAGCTATGTTTTCCAAATCACGTAGCATTGGATTCTTGTCAAGGCTAACTTAACTAAACTAGCTAACGGTAGCCAGTAGAGATTTGCTACTAGCACCAATGCACTTTATGTGTAGCACATTTGTTTCTATAAACCGTGAAAACTCACACGGTTAAGTTACGCAGTGGGATGAACTCTGAGTAAATGTGAGTTCAAGATTATGTGAAGATGTTCTGACCAGCAAAGCATAAATTATATAATTTAGCGTTACAGCTAATGGAGACTACTTGTCACACCTCAGGCCCACAAATGACACTGTGAATTGTTGGTCAAATGGAAATCTGCCTCTGTCCTCAGTCAGACATCTCACCTTGGCTTACCTGCTGGCCTTTACTCACAAGATAAAACCGTTCTCTGTTTGGCTAGAGAGAGAGCAATGCTGATGGAGGACAGAGGCAGTCACAATGATAAACGTCATTTAATTTAATGTGAATGAGTGTATACTGTAAAAAGCATAAAATGTACCTCTTTGTTTCTGCATTTTCCTGGATTTTTTGTCCTTTGCCAATCTCAACACTGTTTTTTTGATCGTTGGGCATATAAACATTAAAAACACATGAAATTTAATGTTGCTAATATTTTGCTAATGTCTCTTCAGGCTCCCACCACCTACAATAACCCAACGGGGCCAGCCACACCCACCACCTCCACTGGAACATCATACCGCCGGTATACTTTCATACTCCTGTAACCTAAATGGCTGTTTGTTGGTTATTTAATTTGTGTGGTGTAATGTTTCGCATTAGTTCCAATCATGGTGGCATATTTTACACAACACCAGCATTTTGATTTAATAAATAGCTTATTGACAAAAAAGGTTAAGGAACCACCTAGTAATCGATCAATTGTATAGAGACCCCATGATGGGTTGATGATACCCCCAGTTAGTTGGTTTGCATCTACAGTTTGCATTCACAATTAACTAAAAACGTATTGCTCTCTTGTAAATGCACAGGTGTCTGTGTTTCCATTGATTTCAGGTTCCATTTCCATCAGTTCTTCAAAGGCCTGCTACACACTCACGTTTTGTCAGAAAAACAAAAGCCTGCAAAACACTATACAAGAGATGTTGTGTGCTTGCTTTTTCTTCAGCATCAACATTCCGTATTCCAAGGGAGACTCGAGCAAATTTGGTACCAGATGGCCTTATTGGGAAGATCTCCTTTACATCTGACTGGTCTGAAGCACAACTTAAAGAAGAAATTACTGCCATTTTCAGAAGAACGTTTGCATTGTCTATGGGCCAGTCATTCCCATTCGAGTATTTGAGTACAGTCAAAGGGATGCAAAAGACTAATGAAACCAAACGTCTCGAGCAGTTTTCTGTGGGGTGGAAAGGAAGTTGCCTCCGATTAGTTCAGCCACTTGTCTCTATATAATGGCATTAATACGCAAACCTGTACAGGTAAACAGTTTATATGACAGTACAGAGTTTCAGTTATGGGCAACATTCAATGTTTTAGAAGTAAAAATATATATGTTGCTTATTCTGCTTCTTTACATAAATAGCATATCCTTTTTTAGGTTAACTAGCATTGCCACTGGCTTGATGTATTATATATCACACATAACATACTTTTTTCTCCAGGAGGAACCTGAGGAACTCTCCGATAGTGACTTTGAAAGTCCCTGTGGGCTGGAGAAGGAGAGGTGGGTCTGAGAATTTGAAATGTTGTAGGCACAGTCAACAGTTATTAAGGAAGGTTGTAGGCACAGTCAACAGTTATTTTTTCTTAAAGCAATGGGTTTATCATCTATTTATACTTTTTAAATTTATTATTAATTCTGCTCATCCCAAAATTCAGATATGGGTATTTAAATTAAAAATGTTAAGTACTTTGTTTCCAATTACTGATATATATTTTCCCTTCTTTTGTCCATAACATCATGTAATTTAGTTCATACAGTGTCACCTTCCACAAGTGAAAGTGAGCTTTCAGTCAAGGGAGTGAAAATGACAGACTGCAAGAAAGTCCATCGCATCAAAGAAGTAGGTTAAAGCACTTGTTTATATTATGTTTCTATGTGCGCTGTATGGTAACTTGGTTCAAAACCCCGGTCCAGCCCTGGTCCTTTCTGTGTGTAGTTTGCATGTTCTCCCTGTGTTTGTGTGGGTTTCCTGCACCATCAAAAACGGGCACATTTAGGTTAATTATCCAGTCAGTGCCCTTGACCAAGGCACTGGCTCAGAATCTGGAGTTGGTTCATGGGCACTGTGCTATGGTTGTCCCTGCTCCTGGGATGGGTTAAATGCAGAGGACAAGTTTCACTGTACAACATTGTATGTGTGATTAATAAAGTATACCCTTGTCCTTGACAACTCAGTAATTACTGCTTTATTTACTGCAAAAGTTAAGTTCACACTTTAGGATTGTAAGCCTAGAATGATTTTTCCACTTGCCGAGAGCAATCAACAAACTTTAACCTAATGCCTAATGTATACCTAATGTATGATTTACCCCCCCCCCCAGTCATGAAGGGTGTGCAAACCACAACACTCCTGAGTACAAGACAGGCGTGTAGTGTGAACAGTACAGTGATCTTAAGACTTTGAAAGTCCTGTAGTGTGACCAAAGCTTAACAAAAGCCAACCTGACAGAATTTAAGCACCAGTTCTTTTATTTTTATTTTTTTGTCAGCCTCAAATGGATCACTGTAAGCAACCTGTAAACTGTATTTTGATTGGATGTCTTGATTCATCTACCTACAAGTCATAAGAGGTGTAGACTGAGCTTAGTAGCACAATTCAGTCATTTGTACTGAAAGGGAGAGGCAACTCTCAAACCTAGCTCATCTCATTCAGTTTTGCTTCACCCTAAATCCTTAAAGGCTGCCTTTTAATTTTTTTAAAGGAAACACTTAAAAATGGAATTAGGGTTAAGTTGCACTTAGATAAAATGAGATTAACATCATTACAAAAATATTTCCCTTTGACCTCCTTTTCTTTATGCAGTGCGGAGTACAGTGCCTTCATCACTGAGGGAAAGTGAGGGCAGATGTCAGGAGACAGAGAGCAGCACTCAAGAGAGTGAAAGTCAGGGCCAGGCAGGGGACCCGAGACAAGTGTTTCCTTATAATGTGGCAGAATTTGTGTAAGATATTGTTTGGGCTTCATAGAAATACAGCAGGGTAGATGTTGGTCTGTTTACATTATGAACCTCTGTTATAAGTTTTTCTCTCTTTCTCTTGGATTTCTGCTGTCCCTGTTTATCTCTGTTTGCTCAGCCCTGTTTATCTGGAAGAAGATGAGGCTCTTGAAGAGGCAATTCAGCGTAGTCTACTAGAAGAGTGTGATGGACCTGCTGTTAATACTTTAAAGTAAGAGTTACAAGTAATTTTTTATCACGGTAAATATCTTGTTTACACCTGTGTAAACATCGCAAACAACATCGAACAGTTATATCATCGCAATTGAAGGTGATAGTGGAGTGAATGCACAGATAGCCAAAGGTCTGTTTATCTTTGTCATTTTTAATATAGGTCATCTGAAATGCTGAGCAAAGAAGAAATTGCAGGCCTTCTACAAGCTCACAGTGAGAGAGTTATGACATTGGGAACAAGACAGGTCTATATCAGTCGAGCCAATGTTTGGACCACAGCCTTACGTGTGTTTAAGAGACCCAGTTTTGCAGAAAGCTGTGACAAGCTCTATGTCACATTTGCAAGCGATGAACATGATGCTGTGGAAGATGCTGCTGACCTTGGGGGTCCCAGACGAGATTTTCCGCTTACTGAGGTGAAGGCTATCTTCCAGGACAGTGGAGCTTTGAAGGTTTTTATAAAATATATATGTGTATGTATGTATATATATATATATATGTATATATATATGTATATATATATAATATGTGTGTATATATATATGTGTATATATATATGTGTATATATATATGTGTATATATATATATGTGTTGTATATATATATGTGTATATATGTATGTATGTATATATATATATATATAGTATATATATAGTATATATGTGTATATATATATATATATATATATATATATATATATATATATATATATGTATATATGTATAAATAATACAGAATGTGGTGTTTAATTTATTTAATCTTTCAGGCACACCAAATGGATGCACACCAAGACTGAACATGCTCCACTTGCAAAATGGAGTGTATCGAACCATTGGCAGGATGATGTCTACAATAATAGTGCAAGGGGGTGAACCACCTGCATTCCTGTCCCCGAGTGTAGTGGACTACATTGTGTCTGGGGACATCCTTCAAGCTCATGTGACACCTGATGATATAGGTGACCCTGATTTAAGGGAGAACCTCAATAAGGTAATGCACAATGTTCTGATCTGAAGACTATTGTAGTAAGCCTTTGCTTTTTTTTATATTCCACAGCAGTACAGTTACTTTTATTTTGGTGGAATTATTAAAATAATTAAAGATTTAATTATTAATTAAAGATAATTAAAGATTAAAAATAACTAACAATTCCAACTTTTCTTGTCATAAGTAACTAAAGTGAAATGCACAGTCTACATGGTACTTTTGTAAATGTTGATTAAATGCAGTAATTTGAGAAAATAACATTTGATCTTTAATATTTAGGTTCAACATGCAACCATGCAGGATGATTTGGACAAAGCAGTCAGCTGCTGTGACTCATGGCGATATCAAGTAGAGGGGCTTCCACTCACAGTCACCATGGCCAACAGAGATGTGTTTGTGAAAAATGCAGTTCTATACCATACTGTTCTGCAACGGCAGAGCTGTCTTGATCAACTCATTGATGGCTTGTCCCACTATGGAGTAAGATTTACCTCACAGTTCTGTATCATCTTTGGTTATCTTTATGGCCTTTCATTTATGGTGTTGAATTTCCCTCCAGTTTTTAGCACTCCTGAGAGAGAACCCCAGCTTGCGTGTGCTGCTTGACATACCAGGAGAGGACAAAGGTCAAGAAGCTGATTTTGTAGCTGGTATTCTCAAGCCAAGCTACTCGGTACTGGGGAGCAACAGAAGAGCTAAGGAGGAGTTGATGGTGGTCAAATTTAGGGAGTTTCTCCAGTGTGTTGAAAGTAAGTATGTATTTGTAATTCAGTATATTATACAATAAGGCAATCCAGAGAATTTACAGATTCATTTTATTCTTTACAACTCATGAAGCTATGCCTAGTTAATGTGTATGTACCACAAACAAGAATACAGTTATCTGATTGCTTTTCAGAATAAAATTTTGCTTTTTCACCAAAATACCTATACAGTAATCCATTAGTCACTCAATTATTCACTGATTCAGGCTTTCTTAAACCTGAGTATTTTCCAGTCTCCAAGTCAACACTGGTTTCTCTTTCATTTTAGATAAAGAGCTGAGAGACACATATGGGGACAGGACTCTAACCAACGATGAGGAGGCATTCCTGAAGACTTTGAGCCCTGGTCACATCCTGGCGTTTGCTACAGGGAGCAGCAAAGTCCCAGCCATTGGTTTTCATCCAACTCCTAAATTAATATTTATTCATGATGAAAAAAAACATCTTCCCATTGCGCACACTTGTGCAAATGAGCTTCACCTTTTTGTGAACACAACAACAATGGCTGATGATGATGAATTTAACTACTGCTTCCTAGTAGCACTAATGAATGGATCTTTATTCAGCACCATTTAAACAACGAGACGTTTAACAGCTAACATAAAAGCACAAGGTGTATTTTTTGCAAGCACAACTGGAGCATAAGTGTACTGTCCTAGTTTTGATTTTTACTGTAAATCTACTACTAATTTACTGAAATCAGTTAATTTGTAAATGAACCGCTGCAGTGTAATACACCACTGTTTAGTGCAGGACTCCCCATGTTCGGTCAAACCAGGCTGCTGTGGTGTTCTGTGTACCCTCTGCCCCCTCATGGTAACAACCCTAAAACTTTACACTACAGACCAGTGGTTGATTGTGTCCATATGTGTAAGTGTATTTCATAGAGGCATAGTTTGTCCATATTATAAAGCAGTGGTTTCAATTGCAGTACATAAGAAAGCTGAAAAATAAATACTTCAGCTCCGTGGTTTTCCCATCTTGCTCCACATTCTTTGTTCTGGTTTTGTTTTTATCTTGTTATCAAATTTTCTGTTAAGAGCTCCTTTGCAATATAAATGCAACATTGTGATGTACACATTATGTAAACATCTATCACTTCATGATTTCTGTAAATCAACAGCCAGCCATATGCAATCAGTATAGCCTAATGAAAAATAATTTAAAAAAAATGTTATAAATATGTCCTTTGAGTTCATTAAAGTTTAAGGACTAAGGTTTCGCTAATGTATTAGTATAAAGGGATTGATAGAGCCATCAGCTCTGTTTTCCATGTGGTTTCTGTGGTTTTTGAGTGTAAAAACTCTATTCCTGTTTGTGGATGTTAATTACAAAAAGTGTTTACCTCTGTGAAGACTGTATCTGACCCTTCTTTATTCTGTAAAATGTACTGTATGATTGGAAGGATATGGAATCGGTCATCAGTAATAAACCACTAATGTAGTTACTTTAACCTTGTGATGTGTGTTTTTTAACAATGATTGATTCATTTAACTACCAGTTTTTTTATACTGAAACAGTAGTGAAGGAATAAACTATGTACATTTACTCAAGTAAGGTACTTCAGTAGAAATTTGAAGTACTTTTCAGATTACAATTTTTAATTCCCCTCACCATTGAAAGCCATTTATATTCAGATTTACTGATCTTGAATGTTTTGTGATAAACTGAAGAATGTATTTGTTCATTTAAAAAAAAAAAATCCTCCTATTCCTACTCAAGCACTTTACAAAACCTTTTGGATTAGCTGCAAAATGCATTGTCACAAAGCTGAAAACAGTTTTTTTCTTACCTTATGAACAGCCATCTTCTCAGAGATACATAATAAAGATACAATAGTTATGTATGTAATGTATAAGATAATAAAACAATGACAGGTATCGTTTTACTTTACTGAGTAGTTTTACTTTGCATATTTAGGTAATTAAAAAATCAGGAACAATGTACTGCAATGTAGTGGAAGACAGTTTTGTATCAATACATCTGTAGAGCCCTGAAAAGTATTTCACTGTTCTTTCACATAACAGGAGTCATCTTGTATTCATCCACAGTACCATTGCTTTTGGCTTGACATAAAACTTTTAACAGTTGCCAAAGTGCATCTGTAGCCTTTTTAACATTGACATCAAGTATGTGCCATCATGTCATTTTTAAACATCTACAGTCATGTGAAAAGAATTAAACACACCATGCTAAAGTTGACTAAAAGAGAAATAATAATAAAAATAAAAAAAATCACCTTTTGGAAATTGATCTTAATGCCTTAATAAAAAAAAATTTGGAAAAATCCAACCTTTAAGGACACCAATTTTCTTTGTGAATTAATAATGTATCGTAAATAACTGTTCTTCCTTAAAATACAGGGGGCATAAGTCAGTACACCCCTATGTTAAATCCCCAGAGGCAGGCAGATTTTTATTTCATGGATCCAGGACACTATGCATCCTGATAAAGTTCCCTTGGCCTTTGGAATTAAAATAGCCACACATCATCACATGCCCTTCACCATATCTAGAGATTGGCATGGTTTTATTTCAGTTAGCCTAATAGCTGGTTTGATTTGCATTGAGAGATGATTTTATGGAAAGTACCCCATGCCAATCTCTAGGTATGGTGAAGGGCATGTATACAATATACTTATTATTTATTTATTTACGATACATTATTCATTCACAAAGAAAATTGGTGTCCTTAAAAATTGGATTTTTCCTCATTTTTTAAAATTAAGACATTAAGATCAAATTGCAAAAGATTTTTATACCTCTTTTTAGTCAACTTTAGCATGGGTGTCCAAATTTTTTCACATGACTGTATATGCTGGCAAGAGGCTTTAAATCTTGCAGTTCAAGAAGCACAACAAAACATCAATATTTGTTTCACAGTGTACTTTTGAAAGTACAATAAGGCTAAAGTTACCTAGTTGTCCCATGTTATGCTAAGATCACACATTTACAAGTTTATCAAAAATAAACTGTTCAATTCAATTCAATTTTTATTTATAGTATCAAATCATAACATAAGTTATCTCGAGACACTTTACAGATAGAGTAGGTCTAGACCACACTCTATATTTTACAAAGCCCCAACAATTCCAACAATTCCAGTAATTCCCTCAAGAGCAAGCAGTGCGACCAGTGGCGAGGAAAAACTCCCTCTTGGGAAGAAACCTCGGACAGACCCAGGCTCTTGGTAGGCGGTGTCTGACGAGCCGGTTGGGGTCGTGATGAACAGTGGCGATAGTAGTCACATTAATAATGGAACAGTGACTGGATGTAGCGGGAAGCTGCAGGGTTCAGCAGGACGCAGCATGACATTGCAGGGCATCGCTGAGCTCAGCAGGGAGTGCAGCAGGACCACGGGGACAGCTGCAACCAGGGTCTTGGTGCAAACGTTCTCCAAGGAAACGCTGGGGAAAAAGCATAAGGACCCGGGAGTAAACTCCCCAGAAGCTAGGATTAGTAACAAGCATTTCTGGGACGGGCTGCACACAAATAGTAATAGTAATAGTAACAGTAATAGAAACAGTAATAGAAAGGGAGAAGAGAGAGCAGCTCAGTGTGTCAAAGGAAGGAAGTCCCCCGGCAGTCTAGGACTATAACAGCGTAACTATAACAGGTAACTAAGAGAGACAGGTCATAAGGAGAGGTAGCTTTTTCGGGCTTAGAACTCTCCCCCTGCCGGATCTGGCTTGGCTGGCCTGCCTCCCTCTACTTTGTTATGTATTATTAATCTAACAATTATGAAGAGAAGCAGTTGGGCCAGTTAGGTGAACACTGCAACTCCTCACTCCTAACTATAAGCTTTATCAAATAGGAGAGTTTTAAGTTCATTCTTGAATGAGGTGACAGTTTCTGCCCCCCAGTCTTCGCCCCCGAACCCTGTTGTGTTCTCTGAAACAATGTTTTGCCATTGTTGTTGTCATTTTGAAGAGGGTTAATGGCATCATTCAGTTCTTGCAAATCCCTGTCATTCAATGGGGAAAATCCTCTTTGAGAGTTTGGTGAGGAACAAAAACTAACCCTGCTGTTGAGAGTTCTGGGTTGTGAAGATGAGGCAAATCATTGTCCAGACTAAAAGCTGAACTGGTGTTCTATTTCCTTCAGATGACATAGAGTGATTGTTAAATCCAGCTTTGAATTCCTCCAAAGTACGGTTGATTCTGGGTAGAAAGACATAATGGAGACAAAATAGGTCTGTTGCATTGTCTATGTCTAGGATACCCAGGGATTCCAGTTCATAAAAAATGGGTGCATAAATATGGCTGCAGTTTTTGTTCAAGTCTCGGTTAAAACGCTCGATCCTCTGGTTGTGTACAGAACTTCCTGTTAAGACAGAGCCTTCCCCCCTGCTTGCATGCATATCCTCCCAAATCTGAACGTTCTCTCCTCCGTGATCAGTCCTGATGTGCAGTGGTCTGCCAAACTGTCCAACAGCTGCAGTAAAGAGGTCTCTTACAGTTTCAGCACGATTATTGTTGGAGCAGTGAAGAAACATCAACATCCTACTGTAGCCGTCTATGGCTCCATGAACAACCAATTTCCACCTAATCAACTTATGGTTTCCGTCTACATGCCATATGAAATTTGGATGTGGGACAGAGTATACTCGCCGAGCTATTGCTGTTCTTCTCCTGGCTAGGACACCAATTGGGTCCATCCTTCGCAGTGAATCTCTTACACGTTGTCTTTGAACCACAATGTTTTTGGAGCGGAGATGCCCCATAAGCATCACTTCTCCAACATTTGGGTGTTCAGTTTTTATTTGTGACACTTCAAGATCCAATTGTTGATCACTGATGCTCTTAAATTTTGACGTTGGGATATTATAGTCATGCAGTAACTTGTAGAAAGTTGGCCTTGAGATTGAAAGAATAGATGCCGCTTCTGTAAAGGTGGTTTTCAGTGAAAGAACATGTTCAAGCTCCTCTTTGGAAATCTGATGTCTTCCTTGGTAGTCATTCTAGAACACAGCAAAGAATATGACATTTGGCATGTTTCTATAACAAACAAGGGTTATTCAAGAGAGAATTATAGACATAACAGCATTCACATCCACTCATTATCTTTCTGACTGAAGAGAATTATAGATTGTACTGTACATTTATTTAAGGAATATTTAAATAAAATGGACAATCAAAAGATGAAAGGTTACTGAGAGGTAAATGAGAAATAAATCAAACAAATATGAACATGAATATTAATGAGTACTTACTGACAGACAGGTCACTGGAGCAAAGTCTGTTGTTGGTGAAGGTATGGTAGTGCTGGTGCTGGAGCCCTGAAGAGTTTTGAAATATAAACAAAATACCAAAGACATTGTTATCTTGTCACATGTTATTGTTGTGTAAAATATGCCACCATGATTGGAACTAATGCCGAAACATTACACCACACAAATTAAATAACCAACAAACAGCCATTTAGGTTACAGGAGTATGAAAAGTATGCCCGCGGTATGATGTTCCAGTGGAGGTGGTGGGTGTGGCTGGCCCCGGTGGGTTATTGTAGGTGGTGGGAGCCTGAAGAGACATTAGCAAAATATTAGCAACATTAAATTTCATGTGTTTTTAATGTTTATATGCCCAGCAGTCAAAAAAACAGTGTTGAGATTGGCAAGGACAAAAAGCAGGAAAATGCAGAAACAAAGAGGTACATTTTATGCTTTTTACAGTATGCACTCATTCACATTAAATTAAATGTCTTTATCATTGTGACTGCCTCTGTCCTCCATCAGCATTGCTCTCTCTCTAGCCAAACAGAGAACGGTTTTATCTTGTGAGTAAAGGCCAGCAGGTAAGCCAAGGTGAGATGTCTGACTGAGGACAGAGGCAGATTTCCATTTGACCAACAATTCACAGTGTCATTTGTGGGCCTGAGGTGTGACAAGTAGTCTCCATTAGCTGTAACGCTAAATTATATAATTTATGCTTTGCTGGTCAGAACATCTTCACATAATCTTGAACTCACATTTACTCATGAGTTCATCCCACTGCGTAACTTAACCGGTGTGAGTTTTACGGTTTATAGAAACAAATGTGCTACACATAAAGTGCATTGGTGCTAGTAGCAAATCTCTACTGGCTACCGTTAGCTAGTTTAGTTAAGTTAGCCTTGACAAGAATCCAATGCTACGTGATTTGGAAAACATAGCTACTTACCGAGGTGGCCTGTGGTGGCCCTGAGGCGGTTGCTGTCGCTGTTGAAAAAGTTTGAATAGCCGCCAGGACGGCTCTGCCGATGTTCTCGGCTAACGCCGATTCGTTGGACATTTTCACAGCGCCACCATGGCCGACATTACCGTACCTGGTCAGGGGCGGGCGGGGACAGGCTCTTGCTGGCCTTCATGCAAGCGAACATGACAGATCAGTCAAAGTGAGCCCCCTCGTGGCTGGCTATAGTGGCTACAGGTCATAAGTCTCGCCCCCTTCATAAAAGTGACACTAAAAACTCAAAGTACTCTTCAAATACAGTTTCTCCAAACGTGTTTATTATTTAGGTAGTTATTATCACGATAATCCATGTCCAAGAGTCCATTTCCCCGGATGAGATGTTTTTTTATTCATTATTTGACACTATAAACACACACTGACCTCCTCGAGCTTTTATTTTGGTACTTCCGGTTACCGGCATTTTGAATTTGCATATTAGCTAAATATTTAGTTTCACCCGAAACATTTAGATTCAACATTTAGATTTAGATTTATATTTAACATTTATATTTAACATTTAGATTTAGATTTAGATTTAATATTTAAATTTAACATTTAGATTTATATTTAAATGTAACATTTAGATTTAGATTTAACATTTAGATTTAACGTTTAGATTTAGATTTAGATTTAACATTTAGATTTAACATTTAGATTTAGATTAAGATTTAATATTTAGATTTAACATTCAGATTTAACATTTAGATTTAACGTTTAGATTTAATATTTAGATTTAGATTTAAATTTAACATTTAGATTTAGATTTAACATTTAGGTGTAACATTTAATGTTTAGATTTAACTATTTAAAATATCTCTAAGTTGACAAATATTGTTCTAAATGTGCTAAAAAGTGACCCTCAAAAATTCATACCAGTTTTTTAAACATTGTTTGAAGCTAAATGTGACAAAATGTTGCTGTTATTTTCAGAGGGAGCCGCTTTACAAACGGCACCCCATACGGTTTTGTAATCATTTACAATCGCGTAATTGTCTCCATCTATTGAAAGCCCAACCTACGTTGACTCATGTTTTCACCTGTCGTCTTTGTTTAATTTCCTTCTTTTCTGTGATGGTCCTGCCCCAGTATCAAAATTTATAAAAGTAACTGTGTGCACATCCCACCTTCTGGCAGGTGCAGGACAAATGAAAATACTTAAAACGAAAATAATATAATGTCCGCAACACTGCTTTAAACTCCCATATTTAATATAAAAATGCAACGTTTCGACCTGCCCCAGTATCAGCCATAACTATAGCAGATAACTTCTAAAATAACATAAAGAAATCTACGGTTACCTTTTACCTGGCTGGATACGCTAACACAGGCTTTTCCAGTGTTACAAAGAAATCTGTGACCCATCAGAATGTGTGCTCTGTAGCGCTGTCTACTTGCCGTAAATCATTCTGTGACTTTGTGGGAAAAATCGGACCTTGTGTTCTTTTCACTGTTAGTCTCGTATGCAGTTACAGGTCATTTAAGATCATTATATGAAAAATGACAGCATTTCAGAAACACTAAAAAGTTACATATAGTCACTTAAAATGATTTTTATTTGTAGTATCGCTTTTCTTCCACTATATTCTGTTCGTAAGCATGGCCAGAGATGTGCTTATATTGTTTAGCCATGTTCTTACGCATAACATATGCACACATCTGTGCGTACGCACTGTTGATAAATGAGGCACCAGAGTTAGTTGACGCAACCCATGGCTGCTCATCTTCCCATGGGGTGGCAACACACTGTCACACACACACACACACACACTTCACAGCTGGAGATGGCAGGTAGCATAAGGTCATAATATGGAATCATGGTGATATCACTGGCCTTGTCATACAAACTCACAAATCAATTGCTGCTGAGGACTGGTGTCACACATCCAGAGCTGCTGGCAGAAGAGTTACAACAACACAGGGATACACAAGTATAGCGACATATGCCAGCACCTTCTGGAGCACTTTGGTTGTTGTATTTTTACCAAGCTAGTACTTCAGGTTAGCCAATGATAGCGTTCCAGTGATATCAGTTGTAACATTACTGTATGTAACGTTTTAGTGTACTGTAACGTTATATAGCTCAGTTAAGGTATATAAATGGAAGAATAGCACTCTGACCTCTCCCAGTGTTTGACCAAATCTTCGGGAGGAGGAGCGGACATCTGTATCAGCCTGGTACGGAGGACACACTCAGCTGAAAAGGGATTTTTTTAATTAGTACATTCAACTGACTGAAGCAGCGTCAAGTGTCGTCCTTTTCAATGGAATTCAATTGCTAGGCAACAGCCTGGCCCCTTGTTAACTTCGTGAACTTGACTGGTATTTTGACAGTAGGCCTATATAATATTGAATTACATGATAAAAGAAACCCCACTCTGATTTAAAAAAAAAATCATAATAAGATTTTTATTGACATTTCTGTTTCTATTTGTCATCTGTCATATCATTTGAACAGTTCATTCCACTTTTTTGAAATTCATAAAGTAACAATTGCACTTAAATACAATGTTGAGGTAGTCAACTTGCTACCTCACTATTTCTGATAGAAGTATTGAACTTTTACTCTTGTATCTAAATGACCTGACTCATGTAACAACTAACTTGTTGGCAGATAGAGCATACAGTATGGCACTCAAAAACAAAAGTTACCTAACAGTTAACTGTAGTATACATATGAAGGAACCCAAACAATGGAGCCACACACTGTCTCATTAACAAAGTCCCTATATCACACAGCTGTTCTCAATTATGGCCTGAGTATATCTGAGTAGTCCTTTCCTGAGGACTGTGTGGACTTTAACTCACTGAATGTCTGTTTATTTCAAACAAGAGACAATTAATCAACCTGAAGCTACGATTCTTTTGTAAATATGGAGTTTTGGGGGGCAGCAGATTCTCAGCACTCTAGTTAGTAGACATCCTAGAGCTTGCATATTGAACTTGATTGTGTGTATCGTATTAACATGTGTTAACTTTGATTTGGTAGTTTTGATTTTCACACCACACCTGTCATAGTGGATGTTGAGGATTTGATTTTGGCAGGTCTAAATGATTAAAGGCGAATATGAAACATGAGCGATTTACAGATGTTGTGTCACAAGTTAATCTGGGCGCAGTGTAACGTTACCACAGCTAACAGCGGTCTCCACTCTGCGTTCGAGCCGCTTCCTCAACAAACACCTCAGACTGTTTCCCGTATATGCTGTATGTAGCCTAAGTACAAACACATTAAAGGTCCCATGGCATGAAAATGTCACTTTATGAGGTTTTTTAACATTAATATGCGTTCCCCCAGCCTGCCTATGGTCACCCAGTGGCTAGAAATGGCGACAGGTGTAAACCGAGCCCTGAGTATCCTGCTCTGCCTTTGAGAAAATGAAAGCTGGAATCTTCCCTTTATGACATCATAAGGGAAAAGGTTACCTCCCCTTTCTCTGCTTTGCCCGCCGCCCACAGCCGCCCAGAGAATTTGGCCCGCTCATGAGGAAATAGAGCTATAACCGTGGCCGCAAGCTGGTCAAGGCCACCCCCCCCCTCTCCTCCTCAATAGCATTTAAAGCTACAGACACAGAAAGGGCACATCCTAAGGAAAGCTCATTGTGGGACTGGCTCTAGTGGCTGTAATTCTGCACCAAGACTGAATTTTGGGAAAGAGAGTTCAGATACAGTAGTAGGGGACCACTAAGGTCTATATAAAAGAGACTTCAGATACAGCATTAGGGGACCACAAAGGCCTATATAAAAGAGACTTCAGGTAAAGTATTAGGGGACCACTAAGGTCTATATAAAAGAGACTTCAGATACAGTATTATGGGACCACTAAGGCCTATATAAAAGAGACTTCAGATACAGTATTAGGGGACCACTAAGGTCTATATAAAAGAGACTTCAGATACAGTATTATGGGACCACTAAGGCCTATATAAAAGATTCCAAAAAGCAGCATGTCATAGGACCTTTAAACACAACCATGGTACAAACAAGAATAACAAGAACATTTCAACGATTTATTGGTGTTTGCAGTGTTTTGAATAGGCATCGATATACTCCCCTACATGATTATTCCTATAGTCTCGTTTTGAACTAATTTGCAGTTTGAAGATATCCCTGTGAATCAACGTGCAGGATTGTGATGTCTCAAACTACATTCCGAAGCATACCGTACATGAACAAAGTAATCGGAATGTATTTCCTGGTTATCAGGACAGGGTTCCTCATGCCACGCCTACATCACATCTCAACAATGTCACCAGGAACTATTTACCATTTACCTCGGATCTCGGAAGCCGGAGCTGGGAATGACGTCACACCCGAGTTGAATGCGTTCCATTTACAACTCGGATTTTCATTGTAGCCTAGGTTAGTCATTGTTAGCAATACCAGTTGATAACAACGCATTATGCCGTTTTTTACGCTATCAATCTTTAATATAAATAAGTACCAAACTTGTGTTTTTATTTTCAAAATTTTGCACCAGCCAGCTTCCATTCCAATGCCTTGTTTAGTATTTGTTCAGTCTAATGCTGACGTACACGGTTATAATACAAGACATGCAAAATATTTACATCTTCCAATGTTCCGTGCTAGGCTCTGTCAATTCTCTATTTATTTATTTATTTATTTATTTATTTATTTATTCGGGACAGTGCACATTAATGAACAATCTAACAATCTAACTTGTTGTGAAGGCATACTTAAGCACACAAAACTAACATTGGGCTATACAATGTTTATTACATTAACCAATTGGGACATTAATGTATCATCTCGTAACAGAATAAGGCGACTTTCACTTTCACTAACGTCACATCTGATTGTTGGTTAAAAAAATCACGTAACATTAAACAATGTATAACCTGGCATGATTCAAGAGCCCAAACCATCACATCCCTGAGTCTCTCTCTTCTCTACAGAATGCACACTCATGTAAAAGACGTAACGTAGCTACGTCAGCCTGCTGCTGCTACATAGGCTGCAATTGGCTTTGGTTGATAATGTAGCATTCGTTCATATAAGGCAATGCTGCACCACGTGATGCAAACGTTACAAGCTGCACATTTTTCAAAGCTCAAGTGGATTGTTTTGGTTACTATATACACATAATCTCCATAACTTTAAAAACTCACATGAAGGTTGAAGGCTTTCCCTCTCTTACACATGCAGTGCTCTCTGTGTGAGAATATAAACAAAGTCACATGACTGGGGGCAGAGGGCATCGCTCAGGGCAAGATTGGATGATCTAGCGATTTAATTTGATTTGACTTTAGTAATGATGGGTGTATTATCATGTTGATGCAGCCACAACAGCGAAAAAAACATTTCACCAGAGGGGCAACTGAGCCGATATGAGCCAACCAGGGTCAAACGGGCTATTGCCCGGGCAACAATAGCCCTGTGCACATTTCTGGGATAAGCACGGCATCCTTTCATTCTCCTTAGTGACCAAAAGTACGAAAACATAGCGGTAAAGGTAGATAGCTAGGTAGGTAGGTAAGTAGGTAGGTAGGTAGGTGTGTGTGTCATGGTCAAAATAAAGAATCAGGGAGTCTGACCTGTTTGGTCCGTGTAACGCTTATCAGTTCAATTTTCTAAGCACAAACGGACATTTGGAAAAACAGAAAAATGGGTTCCAATATCCAATTTTTCATTTTTTTTCCACCTTGACAAATAAAAAAATTGGATCTTTAAACTATTTTTCCAATTTTCTGTTTTTTTACAGAGGATCAGAAATTTAGAAAATTACAAAATTGCGTCTGGGCTCCAATTATTCAATACTGCAATGGTATTCTCTCCCTCGTTCCGCCTAGCTACGCCCCGCTCCCCACTCGAAACCATCAGTTGCAAGCACCTCTGACCCCAAAGTCTATCAGCTTTTTTTTTTTTTGGTCCATATGCAGTTAATGACCTGCATATTCCACAAAGTAGAGGAAGAAAATACCATTGGAGTATTGAATAATTGGAGCTCAGATGCAATTTTGTAATTTTCTAAATTTCTGATCCTCTGAGTAAAAACAGAAAATTGGAAAAACAGTTTAAAGATCCAATTTTTTAATTTGTCAAGGTGGAAAAAAATGAAAAACTGGATATTTGAACCCATTTTTCTGTTTTTCCAAATGTCTGTTTGTGCTTAGAAAATTGAACTGATAAGTGTTACACTGACCCTGTTTTCTTTTGTAGTTTGTGATTGTCATGACATTTGTCAGAGTTCTATCTTCAGTATCGGTTTTGAATCAAAACAAAAGAGCAAAACAGACACAGTGAGTACTGAGCTAGAATAATACGTTTAGCTGACCGGTTAGTTCTCAATATTAGCTAGCTGATGTCCATTTTTAGCTAACTCGGCTGCATGACAATGGAGAACAACGTTACTGAGGAGGAAACTAGGGCTGAACGATTTTTGAAAATAATCTAATTGCGATTTATTTAAAAAATATTGCGATTGCGATTCGATATGCGATTATTTTTTAAGCTCTTTGTCTTCTGTATTAGTCAACAAAAACTAGCAATAAATCATTGTATAGTATGAACTTCACAAGATTAGATAGATTAAACAAGCTGTTCTTTCCTGGAGGCCAGGTCTATATGTGATGGTGAAATTAGGTGATGCGTGAATTTATATGAATGACCTCTTTTATTTAACTACTTCAATCCCAGTAGTATATTGAGCACTGACCAAGCCTGGTGGAAACATTCATATGAAAGTCAGAAATAAATCACACTAAAGTGCAGATTGCAGAAATATAAAAACAAATGTGACTTTACAACACTTAGTAGTATTTAGATTATTTAATTATTATTTACATAGACATATGTAAACATGTGGATTGCATTTTTTAAACACTGTCTTTGAACTTTACTAGACAGTTAAATAAGTAAAATATATACATCGGTGTATTTTCTTTAACAGCGCACAGAGAGGAGCTGCCTCCAGCCCCTCCCTCCCTCATGAAGTTGCGTGCCGTGTGCATGACAGCGTCAACGACGCTGCACTAGCTCAGAGAGGCTATCGTTACGTTAGTAGTAGCATGCTGGTGTTGCCGTGGGATTAGCTAACTGTACTAATAAAACCGTTGAAACACCGTGGCCACGCTGCTGTGACAGCTCCCCGAACGTCATTTATCAGAGTCTGGTTGTTACCCCTCTCCGCGGCAGTCTCCTCCGCTCCATATCTTTATAATGGAGCTAACCGGAGCTAACCGCTAATCAGAGCTAATCGTTGCTAACCGAGCCTTCAGTTCTGCGTGCCTGTATTCATTAACTGCATGTGTGGACTGGAGCCCGAATAAAACCCTTACAAGTTTTAAACTACAACTCAGAGTTGTTTGAATGACAGAAATCTGCTCAAGGTACGGCGTACCGTTAGCGTGCTAAGTTGATGCTTTCTCTGCGGACTACGGAGTGCGGACTGATTTGCTCTCGTGAGTCACGTGACCAAATCGCAGCCTTTGCGATTAGGAAATCGCGTTTTAACATATCGCGATATTATCGCAAATGCAATTAATCGTTCAGCCCTAGAGGAAACCAATTCTGACACCAGAAGCTGGAGGGATTTCATCAATTCATGCTGGGCTTACATTGTGCGGAATAAGTTTCGGTTTTCAAATCAAGCGGCTGTTATCCTGGGTGCCTACATAGGCATACTTGAGTTTGATAGCAACTGTTGCCAAAAATTGTGCCAGCAAAAGTATAAAGAAAATAATTTCCTGGTATATACAGAGAGGCTCTCAAATATTGGGACATAGGAAGCCTAATAACGTTATAGGCTACAGACACATTCTACTCTGGTCTCAGCAGGTTAAACAGCTACATCTAGTGGACAATTTAAAGCATTACAGTTTTATTTTAGAGTGGCCACAATAATAACCCACTAAATGGATTATTATTGCAACATTCATTTCTGTGACGAATGATCCTTGATTGTTTGTTTCTACAGACATGAGACATACGATGCAGACATGACAGTTAAGCTTCATCCTGAATCTTTTTTTCAGAGCTGGGGAATCAACTGCTGATCTCTGACTGTATATATATATATTTATATACACACATATATACGTATACATATATATACATATAATACACACACACACACACATATATATATACACACACACACACACACACACACACACACACACACACATATATATAGTTATAGAATTATTAGTAGGCCTGCAGCTCTCACTAGTGTCCTTTCTAAGGTGAATGGGAGGATTCCGATAGACAGGTTAGAATTATTTATTTACTTACAAGTGATTATGAATTTGGTTTGAAAAGCAGCATGGCACGGATACAGAATGCATTTGCTCAAAATGTTGCTAGTTACTTTGTCCATGGTTGTCTTGGAAAAATCACATTTTTCTTTTATTGAATCAAGATTTATCAGATTCATAAAATGAGTGTTAGAGTAGCACCTACAGTAAATATCTGCTTAGAATCCAGCTGTGACAGTCAGACAGCAATGCACTCCATTATATGTTTAAAAATTATATGTTTTATGTTTTTGTGATAATTTTTTTATTGGCACCTTCAGACATACAAAACAAACTACACAACGTGTGACCGGTAATAGCAGATGGTGCACCGCACAGATAAACACAACTTGAACAAGAACAAAAACCCTCTCCCACCTGCGGTCTCGAGGAAAACAAGACAAACACTCTCCTCTAGTTCTTGAGGTCATTAGGTCTGATATTTGTGCTGCTGCGCTTTTCCATAGGTGGATAGTCGATGATTTGGCTTTGTTAATCCTTGCTGTAGAGAGCTCGAGCATAACTATGTCCAGAAAATACGGCAACCACTGTTTTATACAAGGCCGGGAGCCAGCGTTGAGCTATCATTTTCTTGGTTGCAGTTGAGCTGCCTAGCCAAATTTTCCTCTGTCTCCTAAGCAGGTGTAATTTAGAGTCGTCATTGAAGGTGCTCAAAGATGCCACTTTGTTTTTGTTGGCGTTTGTGGACCCTAGGCTGTCTACAGAGACCGCATTTTTTTAGTGTGTTCAGGGGACCAGCAGCTCACGGATAGTGAAGAAAGGTTTGCTGTATGTGAAAAAAAATGTTAGAGCCTAAAAAACGCGTGACATCGCTTAGAGTACCTTTAAGTAACAAAACAATTGGGTCAGTAGGAATTTGACATCCTATCACATCAGATATTATTGATGTTGTTTTATTCCAGAAATCATGCACCTGTTCACACTCCCAGACCATATGCAGGAAAGTTCCAGTTCTCGCTCCCATTTCCCCACTATTGGGAGTTCTCCTATGGATACTTGCATCAGTTTAGCATAAATCCTGGACACTAATCCTCTCACAGGAAAATCAACAAACCATTTAATGAGTGGGTGTGCCTCAAGACTATTTCCCCACTGTACTCCATAACATTTTAGGGCTGATCTCAAGCGAAGATAAAAATAAAAGGATGTCCTGGGGACCTCAAAACTAGCTCTCAGGTCTTCAAAACTCAATATATCTTTCTCATTGAATAACTGGTCTAGAGTATAAATACCTCTGTCACTCCAGTTGCAGAGTTCGCTGGTGCTAGGCTAGCGCAAGTCAACAGTATCTGCTAGCCTGCCACTAAAAACCCACTCCACAGTACACCAGAGGCAAATAAATTATAACGCCAGACAATCGATGTAAATGTCTGTGTTGATAGATTAATATCAGAAATAAAACTACCCTTGCTTCGCATTGCAATAGTTATACTTTGTTCCCTGTAGTTGGATAGCATAGGCTACAGCAGCGGCGGAGTGATATTACCAAGGCTACCGAGAAAGCCGGTTTACATGACAGTCACACAAGTTTATTTACATGCTGCTGCAATTTGCATGTAAACTGTCCGAGCTTACATTACTTTTCTGTCAGCAATTACCTAAGGGACTGTTTGTTATTTTTTTAAGGGGCCACCGGAGGAGTTTTGGGACCTTTAGCCAAAAATAGACATGAGCCTCCCCTCGCCAGTAAAAAACATCTGCCCATCTGCCCAAATGCCAGATTACCAGTCCGTCACTGCATTTAGGAAACCTTTATTGCAACCTTGGCACAGTAAAATGTCCAGACTAGCAACATTCATTTTTGTTTTTTGCATCCTGCTGCTCCCATCGTCAGCCAGGAAATACTTTTCTTTTTTAAACAATGCAATTATCCGTTTCAGCCACGAGGGGGGCAGCTCCCCCTGCCCCACAGCAAACTCATGGGTCAGACCCATCTGGTAGCGAAGGAGGGCCGAGACTAAGAGCTACATGGAAACATATGCACCAAACAAGCCACTTTGAAATTTTTCAAGTTTCATGAATACAAAAGTTGGGTGATCCCCGGACTGAAAATTGTTGGATGACCCTCCCCTCAATAAAGAATAAAAAGACATGGCCCTCCCCTATTTTCCTCCGGTGGTCCATTCCATAAATACCGAACGGTTCCTAAAGTTAGCGGTTAGCCCAGCCAGGTATCTACCAAGAGTGTAGCTATACCATTAGCTATAATTGTCACTCTCCACAAATGCTGTGGAGGCTAGCTTTACTAGCTTGAGTAGCCTCCCAAAAGTTATTACCTGTTGATCAGTAGCTGTTGGTGCATCTGGAAAGACGGATGGAACCGCATTTGTTGTCAGTGACTTGTGGTCCTTTAGATTGCGGGGGTTTTCAAAGTCGTCTGGTCTAAAATGATCACTACACATTTGCCACTTGAGTAAAGTCTCCGCCTTGATGTCCAAGCCAGCAGCAAGAAGAAGCCACACCAATGGTGGGGAAAAAAAACAACTTTGTGGTGCCCATCTGTTTTTACATTTTCTAAATGCACACTGAAACACCATGTTGCCTAGTCCTTAGTTTCCAATCCAATGCTTCAATACCAATGTACTAGGCTACTACTAGCTGTCTCAACTGTAGTGCGCTTTTCTGTTTACTTTTCGGCGCAGTACTACTAACCGGAGCAAAGTAAAATTCCGCCACTGCTGAGAAACTAGTCCCTCAAAATGTAATGCGATCATTGAGATGCAAGGGTAGTTTTATTTCTAACATTATTCTGTCAATAGACATTTACATTGATAGTCTGGCATTATAATGTATTTGCCTCGGGTGTACTGAGGAGTGGGTAAGACTGATTTTAGTGGCAGGCTAGCAGATACTATTGACTTGCGCTAGCCTAGCACCAGCGAACTCTGCAACTGGAAGGACTGGATGAAAAGTGTTGAAAACTGTCTCCACTGATAAATAACACACTGGCTAACTTGGAAATGCAAAATTCAGAACCACCCCTTTAACTACCCTTAATGTAAGACTAATATATTACCTTGACCCTCCATACTGTAGTCTGCAGATTGTAGCTCATGTTGTTGTTGTTTTTCCTAGGTGTTTCTGTTCTAAGCATTCACTCTTCCAGGAAAATCGCTCTACGTTCTACAGCATACATTTTGTGCACTACTCTGATAGCTGCAATTATAGGTAAGAGAAATATTGGTCATTGGTTTTATTAGGAAAGATGCCCTTTTTAATGATGAACAACAAGTTTCCTCTTTTACTTGAGCGTGTAAATGTGCTATTTAAAACTCACTCACTAGCCTTTGTCACCATTGTAATTGCAGTTTTTTTCAACTAGGTAACACGTTTACTAATTTCTTGCACGATCATCTTCAAGAATGTGTTCTTGCACCATAGAAATAAAATGGCTAGATAGACCATTTCCATTCAAATCAACGTAGCAGAATGGTCAGAGCAGCAGCCATCTTTATGTGTACCATTGCCATGGTATATAAACTTCCATTAATAAGCTGACTTCCGGCAAGTCACGGAGCTGAGGTTTTGCAGTAACGGAGCAGCGGAGTAGTAACGTTACGAGGCAGAGAGCCAGCCGCTAAATGATTCAACTTAACTTTGCACATTGCTATCACAATTTACTAAGGAGGTTCGGTTCAAACATGCCTGATCAAAATGTGATTGACAGATTTTTTTAAATATAATTTTCTTCTTGCTTTTTACAGCTTTATGCCTTGTGAAGCACTAGAAAAGAGTTTTTTAGTTTTTTTCTAGATTTACAGTAGTAGCCATAGTATTTCCTACTCAACCCATTTGAAGCTGCTTTGTTGTGCTCATACTGTATCAGTAGCAGCTGGGGAGTCAAAGTTCATGAGGATAACCAAACCTCTGATTTAAAGCGTTAGAACAAAAACCATGAAAATCTGGAATTATTAAAAACAAAACAAATTAAAGCTGCAAGCGTGATAATCGAACAGTGCTTCCTGTTTCACAAAATGGCCACCACAGTGACAATACGTACCGATCATGCATTATGTTGCTAAATCAAATTAAGACAATACAATGCAAATGTCATGTAAATTGGATGTTTGTCACATGAGGCTGACACCTTGTTAACAGCAGGTGGGGCTATAACTATGAGTCAATATTGGCATGTAGATGTCCTCAGGACTGATGCTGCGTTCCAGACACAATTTTTGGCCCGTAAATTATGACTTCCAGTCACGACTCACGACTTGGTAGCGTTCCAGGCAAAGTCACGACAAACCCTTCTAGCTAGCGTTAGCGTTAGCTATTGGCTACCTAACGTTGATGTTAGCTAGTGCTAGCTGATACTAGCGATTTATAGTCGGCAACTTATTTTGGGCTTCATTTAATAAACATAACCTGTAGTAGTACACAATGATATGTGTATTGTTTTGATTACAATGTGCGGAATTACTTTACGTTGCCTATTTATGTCTATTTATTTCTATTTCTCACTGTTAATCACTGGCGTCTGTACAGCATCAACAGGGGTCACCATTGTTGTTTATGTGTGTGTGAGACGTCAAAACTGTAACTGGGAGTACAACCATCTGGTACCAGTTCACCAGTAGTAAGTTACGGGTTTGACTGCCGTTCCAGGACACTTTCACGGGTAGGTTGTGAAAACACAAGTTACGGGTTGCCTGGAACGCAGCATGAACTCTTATCATGTATGAAAAGTTCTGGGTGGATTGAACAACGTACATTTGAGTTACAACAACTTCCTGTTTCATGACGTAACATTGAAATTAGCCATGCGCAGAGTCACAATATTAAAAACAAAACATCAAGGTCTCCACTGCCTCCCCAGACTGCCCTTTCTCTTTTGTCCTGCAGGTGTTGCTGTTGAAGCATTTTAATCAGAATTTTTTTTAAATGATCGATATTAAGTATTGAATTATTCAACAAATTACTCTTTTTTTATATATATTTTTTATATTGATCTACCCTCTTACCTCTGCCTCTATGGACCAGCCTCCTCTGTTATTTGGAAGAGCTATAGCAGACGCTTATTATGCCCGACCATGGATTCTGTCTTGTAGCGATAACACTGGTAGTGTTGATCAAGCCAGGACTTGCTTATGGTAGTGAAATAGAAGCCGGACAAGAAGAGGAGAACTTCTCCACTGCTGATGCCCTGATGGATGTTTTAAAGTAAGAAAGAAAGGTAAACTAAGGGTACCGGCAGTGTTGTGCCTGAACGCGTTCATTGAACGATAGTTCATGAACTCGTTCATATTTTGGGTGAACGTGAACTGAACGTACTGTATTACTGCCTGATGAACGTTACCGTGAACTCGTTCATTCTGGTGTCTGTGAACGGCACATTCTCTCAGTTTAACTTTGTCCAATTCATACTTTGCAGTGACGTCATTACCATGGATACCTGGCGGGCAAGAAACGCCGATAGAATGGCGATGAACAGTGGCCAGTCACGGGAATTGCAGCCTTGCAGATTTCCAATACAACAATCAATCAACTATTTAGACCATATGTCACTCGGAACTTGTGATCCATACACAGCACCCGCTGATGTTTTCATTGCTTTGAAGCTGGCAAAGTCTCTACCAGACTTGGAGTTTGGAGATATTTACATCTATCTTGTAGAGAATCCGTCACTTTACACCGCACAAAAAATGAAAGCCTACAAAAGTACAGATAGCTATCTTTTTTTCAAGAGTGGATGGGTTAACAACGCTGTTGTATGGGAGGTGAAAAACAGGAATATCTTCATAATCAAAGCAAAGGTGAGTGTTATTAGTTAGTTAGTTAGCTAGTTAGCTACCCACTAACGTTTGCTAATCTGTTCCGTCGTGTGATGAAGTCTTCATCTGAATACGTACACCCTGCCTGCCGGCGAATGACAGCTTGATAAGTATTTTTTTTTTTTTAAACCTTCTGCCAACACTAGACTATGTATCATGACCGGGACAGTCCCAACCCGACAAAAGCTGTGTCGGGACGCTAAAATATCCCGGTTTACACCAACCACTATGAAATTGTCCCGGTTGTCAGCGATTCACATAACCGACGTGGTCTTATTATAGCTCGATCATTAACTAAACCCATGTAGAAAGACTAATAAAACGTCCAGCGTATGATTTTAACAATGTGTGTGTGTGTGCGTGTGTGTGTGTGTGTGTGTGTGTGTGTGTGTGTGTGTGTGTGTGTGTGTGTGTGTGTGTGTGTGTGTGTGTGTGTGTGTGTGTGTCAGTCAATCGTAGTGGTCTGCGTCTGCATAATCTGTGCCGCCAGCGTTACGATGTATATTTGTAAACATTGTTGCAACGCGTCTTTTGCTGACACCGGTGTTAAATTTCACAGTAGGCTTTCAGCCAACAAATTGATTCTTGAGCAAATTCACTCAATTCACACAACAAATATACGTTATAGAATGATGTTCTTGCCCGCCAGCCAGTAGTTGTGACGTCACGTGCAAAGTATGAATAGGGTGCCAGATTTCTATAGAGCCTTCCAGGCCAAAACCCGGCTAAAACACACCGTAAACAGGCCTTAATATGTAGCGGAAAAAACACCCAATCTGGCAACAATTTTAATTTTAAAGTTGTGGAGAGACTTTCAGCACCTCCTGGCTTTAGTTAGAAACATGAATGAATTAAAAATTCCTAATTGTTTGTATAGTCAACTTACATTTAGCTCTAACACACATAAATACCCCACTAGACATGCCACTAGAGGTCTTTTTAAAGTTCCTAGAGCCCTAACACAATCAATGCAACGTACAGTATTGTATCGAGGGATGGTTGCTTGGAACTCACTTCCAGCAGAGATTGCCAAAGCACATAATAAATCAAGTTTTAAAAAACAAGTAAAGGATCATTTAAGGGCCCTAAGACTGTAACCATATTTTTGTACTTAGTTTATGTATATGTATATGAATATTGATATGTAAACAAAGATGTTGTAAGATTGAATTTTTTTTTATATTCTGTGCTTATGTACTTATTGTGATATTATATATTACTATTAGAATACATGGAAAGGAATATGTATATCTATATATGCAAGGAAAAGAATACTAGCTATACTGCTCATATTTTTATATTATATTACTGTTTTTTTTTTTAAATGTCTTATTTTTTATATTTTATTGTTTGTTTTGTCTGAAAATGTAGTTTTATGTTTTGTGTGGACCCCAGGAAGAGTAGCTAATGGGGATCCTAATAAAATCAAATCAAATATGTGAGAGTACCAACTAGGGGTGGGCGATATGGACAAAAAATAATATCTCGATATTTTTGGCGATTTTGACGATAACCATAATTAGACGATATCCTTTAAAAATGTGTTTTTAAAAGTCAGAGTTACTTAATCACTGATGATAATAATGGGCACAATGTTGAATGAAAAAAAAAATGTTATTTATTTTCTTTAAAATGGAAGTATTTAAGTAAAAACAATTCAAAGACATACAAAATACTAACTGAATTAGTGTAGGAACATTGAACTATGTGTCAACATTCAGTTGTACACCTCTGCTGTAATGTAAATTGTGCAGCATACAAGCAAGATTAAATCATAATAATAAACAAAGGGCTCTGTTCTGTAACATATTGCACACAACCATGTCCTTGGAATCGTCGTGGAGCTGGGATAGGGCAGTGTCAGGCCAGGTTTTGATAGTCCTACTTGGCTGTATAGGCCTTCTGACCGGGATGTATGCTGGGATCAGGAGTAGTTGGATGTGATCTGACTGAACACTGAACTGTGTTCTTTCCTCTAGTAGCACAAACTACATGCTGGAAAAAGCTGGGGAGTACAGACTTTAAGGATGCCTTGTTAAAGTGGGGTGATCGCGCTGCAGTTTGTTCACTATGGTTAACAGGTGAGCCAAACTTGTGCTAACGTTAGCAGCGGGGGCTATGTAGACGGCAGTGTGGTCTCTTCATGGTAAATAAAATGGCCTGTATATTACTGACATGGCTTCCAGGTCAGGTGACCAGTGCTGGGCAACGATCTTGCGGTTGGTACTCCATTCATTATGCACAAAAATGCACAGTCGTCCTCCTCTGGTCTTGCCAGAGTTCTCGTCTCGATCCTGCCGGTAGCTAGCTCGGCGTGCTAGCTACTGACAACAATCCACGGAGCGCCCGGTCCGGCTATGTCCTCCGGGATGTTATGAGCCGCCTGGAAGGCTCTTGTAACTGCTGTGTTGTATCGTAGTCCTGTATTGATTAGTTCAGTGTGGCTGTACTTGTTAGTAAGACCTCGACATGGGAACGTTACGAAAAACACAAACAAAAAACATAAATATACACCGACAGCAGAGCTAGGAGCTGCTGCACGATCGCGCACCACCATCTTTGTTGCCCCTTCTACCACTCTACACTTTAAATGTGTGTTTTGAAGTGTTTTTTTCTAAGTAATTTAAATACTCGATAATGTCAATCTGCACATCGTTAACACAACAATGACGATATTACCGTAGATAATATATATCACCCACCCCTAGTAACAACTCACAACCAGACAATATGCAAACGGGAATAATGTACGTGTTTATTTGCATTTAGAGCAGGGAAGTGAGATCCGATCACAAGTGGTCCCTCAGGACGCATTTCTAGAGGCATTCTGCTGCCAGGTCGAAACACACATACCTAGGGCTCTCCACTTGTGATCCAATCACTCAGGATGGATGGTAAAACCAGGTCGGAATGGGGCCTTGAGCTTCTTGCCTTACCTGCACTGAAACTGCTTATTTTCTTATTTTAAATCTATTGTACGTACTTCATATCTTTGTGAAAATAAACGAAAACACATCCATTGTTTATAGGAACATGGTCCCACACAACCTGATTCAGGCTTGCTTCCAACAGGTATGCTTTTCATTAAGGCATATGCCTCATTTCCTCTCTTTCCATGTAATACATGTAAATACTAATTATTTCTTTTTTCATAGTTCAAGACTGATAGGACGGACTTTGAAGTTGAAGACTATGATTACAATAGTAGCATGATGACGGTAAATATTTTCCCCTTGTCACTATTTACATTTGCAGTGATTATCTTTTATACATGAAGTTTCTCTGAGACCATTTTTCTTAATGAGTTTCTGGTCTTGTTACAGAATGCGACAGAAGTGGGGGGCCACTATGTTAACGGAGTCAACACATTGGGTCTGATTGTCTGGTCTTTGGTTTTTGGCGTGATCCTCAACAATATGGGAGAAAAGGGGGAAATCCTTGTCGAGGTCGTTACTGTCATCAACGAGGCCATAACAACTACGATCAACATGATAATGGGGTAAGGTCAAATAACATTTGATTTTCTTTCTCCACATTGAAAACATTGAGCGATACAGTAACCAGTGCAGTATGTGCAGTAAATGAGGGTTTATTCTAAAACACTGAATGTAGTCAGATATGGGGTCTTTTCTGCTCACAGTATTGCCATTAGAAATAGTAAATGTTTGTGTTCTAAAGGAGTTTCAGATCATTTCTCAAGTTTTGTCGCCCAACGTTTTATTTTCATTATTCATTTTTTATGTTTCCATTTTTGGAAATGGAGAGACACATAGCTGGCTTTCAGACAGCTGTCTCCGTTTACTAAGTTTTTCTTTCATTTCAATTTTTTCTTTCCAGCTACTTGCCAGTCGGACTGATGTTCATGACTGCAAGCAATGTTGTGGAGAATTACGACTGGGAAACTATCTTCAAACTTGGAATGTTCGTCTTAGTGGTTGTGATTGGGTATGTTTATCTGTACTGTTTTAGCACTGAAATAACACATCAGCAGTTCATCGATAAAAACTGGGCCCACATAAGCTCCTAGTTTTAATAATGTTAGCTAATAGTTAGCAAAGTTTAGCATTAGCATTAGTATTACCCCAAAATTGTTACTTGGGGCCACATCAGCAGCTGTTCAATAAAAGTTGTAATAGTCTTAATAAATGAAACAGGTATGTTACTTTAACTCACTTAAAGTGTAAAAGAGTCTGTAAGTCAGCAAAGTGACTGAAAGTCAGTCAGTCAGTTACAAAGCAACATCTAGCTAAAGTTTGCTAACATTAGCAACAAAGAGCTACTGGTCATATGACCAAATAAGACTGTAACAGTGAAACCCCTGGGTTTAATGAAGTGAGGGCGCATTTTGCTGCTTATGAATCCAACTTTCTGTTTTGTGTCATTTCTTTATTTGTTGCTTGATTCATGTCTCCTTCCTAGCAGCTGCATTGTGAATGCAAACTCTTGCTGTTGTTAGTAATTGTATTTAATGAATCAGTACGGATTGAGCACTCATTTTGTGTTTCAGACTTTTAATCCATGCAGCAATAGTTTTACCACTGATCTATTTCGTCTTTACGAGACGTAACCCCTTTGCTGTTATCAGGGGGGGTTTTCCTGCCTTAATGACTGCACTGGTCACCTCGTCCAGGTAAGATGATGTAACACAGTAGTATCCAGTGCTGTAGTACTCGAGTTCGAGACTCAAGATGTTTTTCTATTGTCTCGGACTGTGTTGGACTTGCCTGGTATATGCCGCAGGGCACACGCCAAGAAGCATTAATCATTTTCATTTTGGCCACAGACGGCGAGCATTTTCTACGCTATGGATTCAGTGTTTCCCCCACAAAAGTTGTTTAGCCCGGTGGCAAGTGTCGTTCATATGTGTGTTATTTAAAAAAGGCACCATCGAGGGACGTGCATTGCAAATTAGCTTAAGCTATAAATGCTGTGGTGTGTGGCATGGGTCTATGCTACATATTTGTTCCTATACAAATAAACATTAAATATAATAATTGTGAGGGGCCCTACATTAAGTCAGTGCTAAAAGCTAACTTGATGTCTAACTTTCCAATCGAGCCGCCCCACTGTAACTGTAGTTTAAAAAACATTTTAAAAATACATTAAACAATAATTCCCAACGGCTTAGGGCCGGTGGGGGGCAACTTAGGTCTGGTGGGCCACCATGCTTGCAATAACCTGGGGGAAACCCTGGGATTCTTCAGGACAAGTAATAAGTTCAAGAATGGGAACATGTCAATTTTTAGTTACACCTGTGTTGCTTGTAATTTGTTACATTTTCCATTGGAGGTCCAGAATGTTATTTTGACACAATAACAAAAATACTCAACATCTAAAATGTGAAGTTGTACTTCAGCTTTATGTGACTTAAGTGAAATACTGTAGGTCCACGTCCACTTAAAGTAAATAATATGGCCTAATTTGATCCACTTTTGATCATTACAAATAATAATGCAAAATGATCATCTTAAAATAGAAGATATACTGTCTCTTGCATCACATAAATTATAAACAGGTAAGTAAGTGGTCTTGAAGAGAAATCTTCTTGTTCTGTCTTGTCTTGACTGTCTCTCATTTGGACCCGGACTTGATTTACCTCAAACCTTTTTGGACTCGTATTTGACTTGACTCAAACTTCTTTGGTCTCGGTCTCGACCAGTCCTGGTCTTGGACTCGTCTTGGACTTGACCAAGGGGGTCTTGACTACAGCACTGGTAGTATCACAGAGAGCTGTGACTTCATCCTCTCTGTTATTAGTTAATTAATCAGTAACATTTTTGAGAGATTTACATTCATAATAATAGTGCACTAACAGAGGATGCATTGTGTTTCTCCAAGCTCTGCCTGTCACTTTCGAATGTTGTGAGGAGGGACTCAAGATCGACCAAAGAATTACTCGCTTCATACTGCCCATTGGGACCAGCATCAACTTGAACGGATCTACCATTTTTGAAGTGGTCGCAGCAGTTTTCATTGCCCAACTCAACAAAATTCTACTGGACTTCCCCCACTTACTTACCGTTGCGTAAGCCACTCTCTTTTCTTAAGGAAATCCTAGCATCATCTTCATAGCAAATATTATTAATATTGGTTAAAATATACGAGAGGCCTTTAAGAAAGGGACTTGCATGACTTACTAAAAATGGATGGTACAGTTTAATAAGTACAGTATCTGTGTTTGATCTGCAGTCTGATGGCAGCAGTGGCCAGCACAGGAGCAGCAGGGCTCCCAGCTAAAGGAGCAGTGACCACTCTTTTTGTGTTGGCGGCGGCTGGTTTACCTGCAAAGGAAGCCTCCACTCTGGTGGTTGTCGAATGGCTCCTGTAAGTTTAATCAGCAGTTAAAGCGTAACTCTCGCCAAAATGCATCCTAGGGTATTTTTGTGAATGTACATGAGTCAAACTTTAGTTTAAAAGCATATTTAGGACCGAATCGCCACTTTTAAGATTCACCGTATTCTCGTTTTTGGGTCAAATGGCCTTTTGAATGGGAGAGCTAGGGGCACTCTCATGCTAGTCTCAAAATAGCTATTTTCGAAATACTAAGAAGGCTCGACACAACATGAAACTTTGCTTCAAGTATCACCAGCGGTTCTACACCTTAACGCAAGCATTGACAACATTCTTTGTGTACACAGATTTACTAAAAAGAAAGTTTTTGAGCAACTCACCGCAGTCTCCAATGTCTAGAATGCCCCCAAAATACTTTCAAAATGCAACATTATTACACGTGTTACCTTTTACCTATAAAAAATTCCCAACACCATACATAGAACAGCATAAAGTATTCCTGTCCTGTCACTGTCCCATGAAATAAAAACAGCAGATAAAAAAGAGCAGAAATAAGCCAGCAATAAACTAACTTGAGCATGAATTATATTTGTCAAAAATCAAAAAAAAACTCAGCCTGAAATAAGTTAATGTTATAAGTTATTATTACATTTTTAATAAATCATTAAAATTTTACCCTGTGGCCATAGCAATACACAAGCCGTTCTTTAATGTCGACTTGTGCTCCCTTTTTTTTTTAGATCAACTTTTTATTGTTTTATATTTTTGAACATACAGAACAGACAAATACAATTGAACAAGGTGCTTCCTTTTTTTGTGGAGGTGGGGTAGTGCACTATAGGCCCCTGTGGGGCGGCCTAAGCTTTTGTCCTTAATGGCATTTTTTTCCCCTTACATTACTTTTACTTTTATACTTTAAGTACTTTTGAAACCAGTTTACACTTTTACTTGAGTAAAAATCTTGAGTTGATACTTAAACTTCTACATTAGTCTTTTCAAACCCTAGTATCTATACTTCTACTTGAGTATTGAGTGGGAATACTTTTGACACCTCTGTTCTCTTCGTTGTTGTCTAGAAAACCCTGTCATCGTCTCAGTTATTAGCGCTCTAACGTCTTACCTCCTGACGACTGTGGAGGGCAGCGGTTTCCCTCCCTGCATACACAACCTACCGGAATTTCAATAGAAGAAGAAGGAACAGTTTTTTCCCCAGGTTTCTAAAATTCTACGTTACGTAGCTTTATGCTGTTGACTAACTAGCTAACTGCCCATAACATGATTTGTAGTTTGCAAAAAAAGATTATAACTTACTTTGTGTTGGATTTCTGAAGGATTTCTGGCGTGCTAGCTTCAGAAGTCGCCTGTTAATACGAACAGTCTATGCTGTCAACCATAGATATATACAGCTGTCAACACATTAGCTGACATGCTAACGTTAGCTGCTAATATGGTGGTGTTTGTTTCTGACGCGGATGTAGTTTCTGCTCTGGCACTGACCATTGACATATGGCTCTGACGTGTCGCTGTTTTGCTTCCGCGTACTGACGTCACTGCGAAGCTGCCAGTGTGGTTGTTGAGCGGTTGTGCGGGAACATCGTGCCATCTAGTGGCCACAAGGCCGAATCACATGGATGGAAAAAACACTGCAGCTCTGTGCAATGTGCAATGTGTTTTTAAAATCCAAACATTTGATTCAGTTATTAGATTTTTCTCTGATAATATTAAGCTACAAAAGGACTGTGATATAGTCAGGACAGGGCCGCTAAAATAGCTTTTATCAATCACTGGATCTGGGACAAGCCTGTCACAGCTTCACATCAGTGGGAAAAATGATGTGTGATGAGCACAGAGGTTGAGAAAATAGAGTGACTGGTCTGATACCAACATGTCCAGGGATGACAGCAATTATAAGGAGGAGAGAAGTCCAGCTAGCAAGATCCAAAATCTGGTAAGTGGACTGATTTGTGATGCAAAGAAGACTAAGTGACAGTTAGACCGACATTGTGTCCACACAAATAAATGGAGAATTACTCCGTTCCAGCAAAGAACTTCCAATGGAAATGGCAACATATGTAGGTTTTTTTTTAATGGAGGAAGAGTGATCCTTAAGAGCATTGTGGCTTGTCAAAGGGTAGGTATGATGTGAAAAATAAAGTAACCGTGGGAGACAGGACGTCTGCATGGACTGTGACAGACATGTCCACTGATGAGAAACTTTGTAAGACAGGAACAAATAGAACAATAAGATAAAAGACAATCAATGGAGGATGCAGAGGCACATGTGCACTCATCTTCCAGTATTTATTAGGAATTATATGCAGTGAAAACAGTTTCAGCTAGGGGTGCCATAGTAGCCAAATGGTCAAGGTGCATACCACATAACCACAATGTTCTCGGTTTGATTATTTCTCCCCACATTTCCTGCCTATAATAAAAGGCAAAATTCTGAAAAATCAATAATGCAAATCCTGGAATATTCCTGTGAAATATGGTGTGCCCCAGGGCTCTGTTCTTAGCCATCTGCTCTTCTTTTTTTCACCTCTTGGTCAAAACATATGAAGTCATGGAATTAATAGTTCCATAACTTCATTTATCACATTATGAAAACTAACAAAGACACGTGGAAAAAGAAATGAATGCGACACAATTGCATGTTTGTTTTCTCTCATAATTCCAGTTTATTGTTTTCCAAAAATGTAAAGGCGCCATATTCTCATAATTCCTCACATCAAAAGATAAAGAGAAGATATGCAAGATGTCAGAGAAGGACGTGTTGAACAAGTCAAGACAAGTTATAGCCCTCATTTATTAATGAGATCTTGATGAAAAGTGTATACACATTGTAAGAGCTAAAGTCAGAGGGGCAGGAGACAGCAGACCATGGAAGGTTTCTGGTATGTGCAACACTGAACTGAAACGGAAATTAAACAAAAATAAATAAATCTGAGTGCACTTCTTTATGCCTATGGCCTCAATCAAGGTCCGCTCTGCTTTCTAAGATATACACAAAGTGTTGGAAAGCAAAACAGCAAAACTGGAGTGTACAAGTGAGGAAGAGTTGATGGAGAGAAAGAGAGACAAAGGGGAACTACAAGAGTAGTTTGGTCTGGAACTGATGTTACTTGTTTCATCATCAGTGGAACCGTTGAAGAAATGGAAACCGAGCTTCCTGAAGGAATAACCAGGCGAAGGAAAGTTAGTAATGTGATTCTAGACATGCTTTAGAAAGGGAGAAGAGGCCGAGCAGAGAAACACACGTGCCGTGAGAGACAAAGGGAGTGTTTACACACATTTTACAGACATGATCTTTTATCCCCTACCGTTTCTAGCACTCATTCTTTTACACCATCGTACATCAGGGTCCAAAATTTACTTTTTTCGTCCACCAGCCAAATGGCTAGTGAATGTACACATTTTACCAGTCACTCAATAGATTACCATTGTTTGGGGTTTTTTGGGCTGGCGAGTGAAGCAACTCTACCAGCCACTTGCATATTCTACTTGCATTTGGCTAGTAGATGGTGCCAATTTTGAACCCTCATACACACTTTTTAATAACCCACAATCTGAGGGTCCTTTTTCTCAGTAAAGCATTTCATGTTATTGCAGTTAATGACATATAGTTACCACAAGTTAACCCTTGACCTTTTAATTAATAGTAACAAAAACAAGCAGCTTCATGTAACAAAAACAACAACAGGCAGGGCCAATGTTTTCAGGAGTCTTATTCCGATATAAGGAGAAAGCCTCTGTCCTATCTATGCGTTTATTTTTTATTTTTTTTGCTGTTAGCTGCACTCAGTAACAATAGCAACAGCACAAGAATGACTCTTGGCAATGTCGCTCATTTCTGCCTTCTATAGGAAATCAGATCTACGTGAAGTCATCAATGCTAATCAACCAAATAAGTCTTCAAAACTGTTGCATGGATGTGTTGCATTTTGAAATGTTCACAATCGTCCCATCTATTACAGTGGTGACCTTGTAAAAAGCAGGTACGTTTCTAAGTAATGCTTACAAAGGCTAAAATGGTATTTATTGACAAAATGGCTATATCTTAATTCTTGAATAATAAATCTGTAAACCCAATCACCACGTGAGCATGCAGTAACACACCACACTGCTTCACCCCATCAAGTACTCATCTCCAAAAGACAGTAACAAACTCCAAACCAACACTAGTACATGTACAGTATCATATACTGTTGTATACTGGCGCACCGTCAAATGATAATCACAAAGTAACATTCATCCGTAATGCACACAGAAATCTACATCACTCTGAAAAATAAGCAGAGAATGATGGTGGTTCCACCCAATTACATCACAAATTCAGGCTATTCATTGGCTTCCGAGCGCTAGCCAATCAGCAGCACATTCACAAATCACATGGCATCTCCTTTACGACTTAATTTTGACCAGAGTTCCTCAATCGTGCAGACAGATGCCGGACAGAAAGCAAACTAACGTGGGTCATCCCCAAGGAAATAAAAAAAAAAAGGGGTCCAGGAGAAAATCTGGCTAGTTATTTTTGTTTCTCTCCTGACAGAATGGTAACGGAGACGAGGAAGTGAATGTTGGCGCCACAGAACTTTGCTGTTTACTGGCTCCGTTTGCCACCGCAGGCCTTCCTGTACACACAACTTACCACTAAAAGCTCATCTGCAATCAGCACCCATGATCGTCCACAAACATCTTCACGATAAATAGAAATATTTCACACAGTAGTTAAGTCAAACTCGTGTTATTGCTTCTAGCGGATTTTTACTTCGCCAAGAGTCAGACCCAGGTCAAATATTCAAATGCTTTTCAAGGTGTGATAAAGCCCTCGTGAGACGGACGAGTGGGGTTTGCCACATAACACAATAAGATGAATGACGGAGAGCTCACACAGCCACGGGAAAATACAACATTCAGATTGTTTCGCCGTCAACTGGCAACTTTGCGGTCACCATCTGTATTGTCGTGATTCAGTAAACTCCCCCCCCCACTCCGTAATTCCATGACGATTGAAAAACAAATTTCACACAAATGCAGGTGATCTTTGACCCAGGTCCAGTTCAGAGTCTACCCAACCCACCCACGCTTGACCTATTAACAATTCACCAGAGTGAACAAACCCCTCTAGTAATGGCAAACACTGTACATTTTTGCATGTCATCAAACGTCCGTGTGTGTGTGTGTGTGTGTGTGTGTGTGTGTGTCTGTGTGTATGTAACAGCACATCCAGTTTTCCAGAGAGTGCACGTGAATGAGGTATGCGTTGTCTCAGCACTGTATGTGTGGGAGACTGGGAGTAGATGTAAATGCATATATGTAACAGCAGCTCCAGTGTGTTCATCCAGTCCCGTAGCTCCAAGAATGAGAATATTGCTTCTTTCAGCTCCTGGTGCCACGAAGGCATCGCAATTTTTTCCCAAAAAAAAAAAAAAATATACTAATTTTTTGTTTTAAAACAACCGCCCCCAAAAAAAAAAAAAAACAAAAAAAAAAATAATATTTTTTTAAAAAAAAAACCCTTTTTTTTTTTTTACACTTTGTTTTTTTTTTTTGGGGGGGGTTTGCCTCAAATTCTTTTTTTAATTCTTTGTCTTCTGTTTGTGCAAGCATGCTTCAGTTCCATAGAGACTGGCTGTGCAATGAGGAACAGAGTCCAAAGACGACGAGAAAGGGCAGGAGGAGGAGGAGAGTTGGCTTCGGAGTTGACGGTAAAGGGTAGTAGAGGGAGGATTGAAGTCCTCAGCGTCCAGGTCCTACCTGGAGATCATGGAGCTGGACTGTGATTGGCTGGAGAAGGTGGTGGCGGCGCTGAGCTGAGAGAAGCCACTGTGGCTCGACTCCAGGCTGGTCATCGAACCCCTGAGGAAGGAGAGACAACACGTGAGCGGACACAAACTGAACACTACTTGAATCACTTCACATGTACGCGACTGAAGTCGGCCACTGAATAACTGAATGCATTCTGGGTGCACGACCTGTGCTCATGATGCAGGACCATGCAGCCAGATCAAACCTACAGGAGGGAGATTCATTCACGCTCAGGCTCTGCCACGGGCTGCAACAACCAACAGTGTGTCAGGTGGAAAGGTTGACGTGTGAGAGGATCTTAAAAACGCCAAATTCTTTGCTTGTTGCAGTACAGCTTTTTGCTTTGGGTGAAGCCCCGGGTGTTGTGTTACTAGCAGTCTCGACAACTCGGTCTTACATACAAACCAAAAAAGCCTTTGGCATTATGGTTTCCTGCCTCTGGCAAAGCATGTATCTTTATGTACTTCTTTTTAGAATTAATTAACATTAAAAAAAAAGGGGAGTCTTGATGCGTTTGTTTGGGCTGCTTGGTTTTTGTTTGGATCAAAGAGTCAACATACGGACAACTTGACAACACATTTTGGCAATACTTTCTATGAGGCCAGTGTCTATTATGTATCATACATACCTACGTGATGCATGACAACACGTGAAATGCATTAGGATGTTTTTATCGTTATACTTTTTAATAATAATAAATTGTAATATTTTTTTAATTACCATTTCCTAATTTTGCATTAAAGGATTTTAAGTCTTATGAGAAGGCAGTATCGGAAGCTAGAACCACACTCTCCATTTATTATTAGCATTATAAGTTATAGGTTTAGTCTTTTTTATTGCTTGCATTGTTTATTTTACTTTTTTATTTTAAGCACTTGTGATTTTGTATCTGTGAAAGGTGCTATTATTACATTTAGAGAAAGCACAATGACGTTCACATCTCTAAAGCAAAACTTCAGGGCTATAAGTTAGCATTTCCCATGCAGTATTTGAGTGTATGAATGTTAGAAATTATGCACACCGGTGCAAATCACTGAGTTCTGACAGTCTATTTTATGAAAGCTTGATGTACAAACATTCCGGTAATAGCATCTCATTTTTAGCCGGCACTGAGGATCACTTTCGCCAGTTAAATTAATCAAATGAAAAGTAAAGGGGGCAGGTCAAATTAGCTGTGCCTAACTAATCAGTTAGCGTCTGTAATTTGATAAATATGGTATAAAACAGAAATAAATATCAGCAAACCATCACATTTGAGAAGCTGGAACCACCAAATGTTTAGCATTTTTGCTTAATAAGTTATTTTAAATGATTAAATCGATCATAGCAATTCATCTTCTGTCGATCGACTAACAGTTTCAGTAGTCATATTTGTAATTTCTTGTCGTTATTAGCCATCCTATTGCCGTGGCTCCAACCTAGGTGTCGGGACCCCTTAAAGGGTCAACATATGATTAAAGGAATAAGACAGAAAAATATTGCGGTTACATAACTCTGATTTCTGACTTTTCTCACATTCTTGCTCTTTTATTGGTAAAGAATAGATACTTTTACCTCTTTGGGGTTTAAAAAAAAAGAAGAAAAATAGTGTATGAAACGGTTCATAAATGCAATAACCAGTGATAAGGGCTCACTAGAAGCCATTGCTTCATTTTAAGGAGTCACAAGCAAAAAGCAAAAAAAAAAAAATAGAGTTGGGAACCACTTTCCAAATGCATTGTGAATGCGTGGCATGTGTGTATAGGTTGTGGTGCAGATACATTACAGACATGGCAAAATAAAGCATTGCCTCAATTTCACATTCTTGGTTCAGGTTGGGGGTTGGAGATTTAAGCCTGGTTCACACGGGACGATTTTAAAATTGTCGGCCGATTTTCCAATCCTGAGAGACCCCACACACGGCGATAAAAAAATCACGGGTCGAACAGTTTTGGTCGTACAGTGTGTGGTGCGCAGCACACGGCAAAATCAACACATCACACACAAACCGATTTGACTGCCGAGCATTCCCAGGTCAGATGGGAAATCTCTCAAAATCCCTCGAGATCAAACGCGAATTCAGAGTAAACAATCATGGCGGACGCAGTGGCGATAGTTTGTAGTTTGTTTTTAACCGGAAAAAAACGTTATCAAAAGAAAAGGCGATGGTCAAAGAAGTGGAGACAACGCAAGCATGGACTATACTCAGCTACATCATGATATAGAGGTGGTGAGTTGTTGTTTTTTCTCATAGAAATGTCGTTACGTACTACACAGATTAATTACCGTTGAAATACACGTTCATATATTCATTTCCATGTACTATGGTGGACTGCAGTTGTGGATGTAGTTATGCCCATTGACTTAATTGTATGCCACAGTCCACAGGCTGCATGCTCGTTTGTTCCCGGGGGACACCACACACGAGGAGAAATCGGGCCCAAAAAATCCAACATGTTGGATATCCCCGATTTGAGATCGGAGCAGTCCCGACGTCCTTCCGAGCAGACGAGAGCAGTCTTAACACACCACACACGGCAGGAATATCTGATCAGATTATTTTACGATAATCGGAGCATCCTTAAGATTGTCGGGAGGGGTGAATCGGGGCTAATATCGGCCTAATTATCCTGCCGTCTGAACCAGGCTTTAGAAATTTCAATCTCAACATGGTGTGTCAACCATTAGCAAAACATCCTGTTAAATGCTACTAGAATGAGTTAGATGGTGCTCTCGAGTCTGCTTCAGAAGCCAAAGTAAAAATTAAACAGCAGGTGCACGGAAAGCAAAGTGAGATTCAGTAAGTTGGTAGAACAAATGTATGAGTGGGAAAAAAAAACAACGTACAAATGCCAGGGAATGTCTCTGTAACTTAGTATAGAAGTGCACGTGTTTAGTGTATGTTGCGTTTGTGCACGCTTGGACATACAGCAGTCGAGCACTATTGTGCTGAACTTAACCCAGTCTAGGATTCTGGGTACGGTTAGTCATGGAGGCAGTGTGACTGAAGCCAGAAAGTAGACTGTAGTCTCAGTGCAATGATTCTTTCTTCAGGGTGACCAAAGCAACAACATCCTGTTAGCAAATGCTAACAAAAGCCATGAGCAAGAACAGATGCAAACAAGCATCTCTTTGCGGCATCAGAAGCATGACTGCCATGCCTGGGGCTGTTAGCAGCAATGACAATGAGCTAGTGCTAAAGGAAAAAAAGGGGCAAACACTGAGCCACTTACAAACTCTGCACATCACAGCAAGCCAGTCTTCACAGGAAGAAGACAGAGCAGGAGGAGGAGAGGGTTGTGAGCGATAGAACAGGAGCGGATTGGACAGAAAAAGATAAATTAAAGGAGTCTCAGAGAGGGAAGCATTTCAAAACTCTGGGCATAAAAATAAAAATTCATGATGCTCTAAGGCTCTTCATAGTGTCATTTTTAGCAACATTACAGATTTTATTCATTCAAAACATCAAATGTCATACGTGGCACTATTGCAGATTGGTAGAGAGGGGGGAACTGAAAGAAGGAAGGAGCAAAAAATGAGCAGTCATAAAGGAATAATGTTTGAAATTAAAACTATCACAACATCATGGTAAAACAGCAAAAATATGGACACATACGTACACTTCATGTATATAGCATGGACACAAATGTATGTTACACACAGTGTTACTAACCTGAAGTCCTCAGAGCCCAACACCTCAGTGTAGAACATGACTTTGCACTTATGTGAGGAGACCTGCAGGGTGGCCAGCACGTCGTCCACTCGGGGCAGGTTGGTGGCCGAGCAGGCCGGCATGCTGTGGAACTTCCACTGGAGGATGTAGAAACCTGGCCACCGTGTAACATGGGAGCCCTGAGGAGAGGACAGATTATTAGTACAGACAAGGAGAAACCAACCCATAAAATAAATGTACAAATCAAAATGTTAAGACCATTACGCAGTTTACAATCCTGGAACCTCACCTGCACGCTCTCGCCCTCCTTGCAGATGAGCGGGGACTCCACCATGCTGTAATCTTGCCCCAGCGTCCATGACTTGTCGATGAGCTGGACGTTGTTGCCTACTGGGGAGGTGATGCCGTGGGGTCCCAGGGGGTCTTTACGCGGAGGCTGGGGGGCCCGCTTGGAGTGGTAGATGTTGAAAACAACGTCGCCTTTGCACATGTCAAAGTCCCACGTGATGACTGAGGAGGCATCGATGATCTCGATCAGAAGCTGGTTGGAGGAGAGAGGGAGGGAGGACAGACATGGCAAGGTTGGCCAGAAATTGAAATTGTGAGATGTTTTTAAGAGAGAAACACAAGAACTAAAAGTTTAAGCGAGAGTTGAGAATCCTGGTGGCAGGAATAATGCAAGAGCACTATGGCTGTGAACCTTGCGCACTCTCTATTACAGTCATTCATAACAGTGGAATGCTAATTGAAATTTAAAAAATGTGGCAAAATAAAAAGTGATAGAGATGTTTAGTGAGAGAACACTAAACATCAGTTTGTGAGTTTATGAGCTCATGAAATCAAAACCATTTCCAGAGGGGTGATTACATTTGACGATGCACCCCCCTCCCTCCCTTTGGTATAAATTATGTTACATGATTAACTCTATGTCAGACAGATCATGTATTAAAGCCATGCCACATTTGTTCCACATCTGAATCCAAAAACAAAGAAGTCCTCTACCACATACAACCACTAGATGGCAGACCTTTCAACAAACCTTTCACGAGAGAAATCATGCAGCTCTCTGTTCTCAGTGCCCTACTTACCCGTATCAAACATCACTACAAGCCTTCCATCTTTTCTTCTCACTTTGGTGCTCTATGTTGAGCCTCACCTCGTGTGGAGCTCCTTTGAAGATGCTGGCGCTTTGGTAGATTGTCTCGGTCCACAGGCGGACATCTTCGTTCTCGAGCTCCTCAGCTGTGCGGTACATCGACTTGGGAACCAGGCCGCCCTCTGGTACCTCGCACTGCAGAGCATGCGCACAGACAATCACGCAACACAGAATTGGGTCAGCAAGGGGATCTCAGTGTGGGTGCGGTCATGTCTCTGACTAATATTCTCAAAAGATAAGCTAAGACTTTAAATCTTTATCTGACACTCACCATACACTCTCCAGCCAGGAAGTCAGGGATGATCTCCTTGTCTATGTAGTCCACCAGCCCACCAGGACCCTGGTAGTCATTGCCAGCGTAGATGAGGAACTTCTTGCGGGTGTTCTCATCAATGAACGGACTCACCTAAGGGCAGAGGCAGATGTGGATATGTTTTATGAGCAAACCAAAATGTTGCATCCTCGTTATTCCATGGCAAAAATGTATGACTTTAAAAGTAGCAACAAGGAACATAAAATGTTTCTGAAACGGTTACATTTTCCATCTGATGATCATAAATGACCTGTAACAAGCAAGTGATTTGCTAGCAGCACCTGAGAAGCCCCGTGGTGAGGAGCAGAGAGTTTGCCTGGAGTAATATCACTCCGCCCAAGTAGCAGTGCTTCGCCTTCTGAGAATATAGTTCCCAGTTAGAAGATGGCTGTGTGTCATGTGACCTTGTTATTTGTACACGCTGTGACTATAGAAATCACAACATGTAAATAGGAAAATGTTGGCGTTATTTTGTCACTTATTGGGAGCAGTAGGTTAGATGGAGCCGGTTACCTCCAGGATCTATGCTAAGCTAGGCTAGCGGTGGGTGCGTCAGACAGAGTTAGGACACGCACGGAGATGAGAAGGGTATGTATGGACTTATCTAACTCTGGGGGATAAGGTGAATAAGCTAAAGTCCCAATAAGTCTGCATGTTCCTTTAAACAAAGAACAACTAAAAGCTAAAAAGGGAGAGTGACCGACAACGGGGGAAAACCTGAGTCAACCTCGGTCGGGCTTTCAACAGATGGAGACAATTACAGGATGGTCAAGGATTCAAAACCGACCCGGAATTGCCCCAAATTGTGCTGTTAATATATTGATATTCATGATGTCCCCGTATATGAAAATGAGGGTGGACCACACACTAGAAACACCTTTTCATATCCATATAAACTGATACTGTGAGAAGACTATGCCATATCATTGGTTCTTACGAGTGTCCAGAGGACAGGGAAAACCCTGGGAGCTCTCAAGATAAGCAGCCGTCCCAGAGTCTCTGGGTAGTTGGCCTCCACGACCTCGATGATCCTCAGCAGCGCCTTGACTCCTGGTCGCCACAGGTGACGCATGTTCAGCCCCTCCAGATCCACCAGACATGTCCAACAGCTACAGGAGAGGGAGAAAGAGAGAGAGGGAGAGAGAGGGGGAGAGAGGGAGAGAGGGGGAGAGAGAGAGAGGTAAAGCCACGCCACAAACACACAACTGGAAAACTATCTATGCTGGCTGAAGGCTATGGCGTGACAGCCATACATAGTTCACATGCCATCCTGCATGGCTCTTATCCCAGCCACCTCCTCCTGTTTGAGAGGGCTGCCAAGTGACAGATACCATCTCTGTTCCCTGCCTCTCACTGTCTCCATCGCCATCTGAATCAGAGCACTCCAAGAGCCTCGGGCATTCCTTCCATTTCGGGGGAGATAATTCTCCCCTGGACTTACTCACTGAATCCTGCAAATTTGTATGCCGTTTGGTAGTCAAAATTTTCATCTTTTCCGTTAAATTGAAACTGTGTTTCTATTAAGTTCTGCAACTTATATTTTTTATTATTATATTCATTGTTGATTACTTTTTTGATTAATTGTTGTTGATTAATTGTCAGCACATCAGGATGTACAGATCTCTGTATATTCTCGGGCTTGTCTAGCACACGGTACATTTGCGTTATATTATACATTTTTAATATATATTTGTACTCAAAATTATTTATTCCACTTTAGTATTCTTTATTCTAGCAAGTTTTAGCGACACCACCTGGGCTGCTAAGGCGAACAGCTAACCCGCGGGACACACAACCAGGCTTGATGAACCTGTGATAATTGGCCGAAACACCCTGTGATGCTGAGGTACACAACTGACGATGTGTCCCGCTGGTAAGACCTTAAAGCAGCCATCCTTCAAGAACTCCCGAATTAGAAGTGGTGCAAACACTAGGGATTGCAACATCTAGTCCTTTCAACGAACCACGAACCAGGGCCCACAGTGTCTCCAAAGTGCTTGTTTTGTCCAAATAAAGCCTCTTTCACACCTAGTTCCAAGTAAATTACTTGAATAACCTTTCAGGCACCACTAGTGATTTTCACTATTCACACATGCAGCCACATTCAGGATCATTACCGCCTTGCATCTTTCCATACTTGCCAAGGCAATGCCAGAATAGATAGGGGAAGGGACAATCCAACAGTGTCTATTCCTGAAATGTTCCTGCTTGTATTCACAACACAGCCGTACTGGCATTTTTCCTGGAATGTTACTAGGTCTTGAGGTGGGAAATTGACGGTACAGATTTCCTGAATATCTATCTTTGCTCCCATTCACACATGGGAAAGACTACATGTGTAGGGCTGGGTACCGAATCTGAAAGAATTTCCTCCTTAGTATTGATAAGAATCAAAAAATGCGGAGGAGCAAATCTCATCAGTGTCATTGAGCCAATAAGCATGCAGCATGCTTCTACCAAGATCTAATAATGCTGCTGAGTGGCTGTCTAATGTTACACGTTATAGAGACACTACGAAACTACTCTACTACACTACTAGGAAAACTACGTTACGCACAGAGAAATGGGGTTTACGTAGTAGGAGCTGAAAAATAAATAAAAACATTTGTGGCATAATGTGTAATTCTGTAATTTTGTTTTGTTAAAATGGATTTTGTAAAATAGGTATCGAAAAAAAAGTATCATTCAAAGTCACGGTAATTTCTGAATGATACTCAGCCCTATGCATGTGTGAAAGGGGCTTAACCATAGATATAGAACAACAGTCCAAACATCTAAGATAATTGAGTTCACAATAATAGTAAACAGAAAAAAGCAGAAAATCTACAAGTCTGAGAAGCTGGAACTAGAGACTGTTGGCATTTTTGCTTTATAAAGGACTTCCACAATTAACTGATTATCAAACTAGCTGCCTACATTGATCTGTACTAAAGGTTTACCTGATAGGTCGACCAAACACCTTGGTGTTCTCCTCACAGCGTCTCAGACCCTCCTCATTAATAGACAGCACCTGAAATGACATAACATGAACTCAGTGGTCTATTGAGCGTTTGGCTCCCACACTCGTAACCTGAGCTTACAGTGAGTGCAACATCATAAATAGGCTGACTATTTATACATGTACTGTACTGTACACATCCTGGTGTTATTACACTTGCCATGCCAGCGTACATTCATTCCCTAATCTGTAATCCGACCAACAACTGCCTGACCTAAAACTTGTCGACCTACATTAATACACGCTGATACACACAGGCTTTAAGTGCGTTTTCACTTGTGCTACATACATGTCTGAGCAGAGACTCCTCTCCGAGAGCGCGGACTAGTCCTTTGGTGTCCATCTGGCCCAACCTCAGGACATACAAAGGACGACCATCTAGAGGAGTAAAACAAACATTTACACCGTCTACCACACAACATTTACATTCTACAAGGCTGCATGTTAAATAGAAACGTCTGCTTTTCAGTTGCGTAAGACAATAAGTGACTGTGTTCACTGAGAAATGCTTTCATGTTTGGTCTCTGTTGATCCCCATCCTAAAGACTTGTGGAAAGATTGAAATGGGAAGATGAGTTGTTCACTGATGTGGGAATGTGTCATTTAAATTTGATTTATATTGTCAACAGTCACCCTCTGTTCTTAACAAGGAATCCACAGCATGCATCGACATGAAGTGGGTGGGTGGAAGAGTGGTGGAAGAGTAGGTGTAAGCTATTTGGGTAAGAAGTACAAAGAAGTGGCGACAAATTGGCCTCATGTTTAATTCACTTGCATGGCTGAAGGCTGTGGGTTGCTTAAAATGACTTTAATGCAAGTGGTGTGTGTAACTTGAGTCTTTAAGAAACTGGAGAACTGAGAGCTTCTTCTTGTTAACAGCTCAAGTATAGCCAGCGCCGATACGGCCTACAAATGTACGTGTTTTTATGTATAATGTATATGCCTTACCTCTGTCATGGTGGTGCCAGCCCCCGGTGTAGTAATCCTGGAGGACCTGTGGTGAGCTCCAGGTCTCCAGCAGGTAGTCCACCTGGTGCTGCTTCCTCCAGGTCAGTGACTGGCAAAGGATCTCCCGTGCCTTGTCCATGTTGAAGTCCCTGGCACGCAAGAAACGCAGTATGTGCTCGTCCTTAGGGATCTGGATGGTAAGGGGAGAGCGTTTAGCTGTACTCGATTTGGGAACAAATTGTGAAAAATATAACAAAGGAACAAAACCTTTTGTAGCTTTCACGACACTGCCAATGTCACTGTCAATTGGCTACTTTAAATGAACCACTGGTATCACAAAAAAAACAAAAAAAAACGTCTAGTCAGTTAGCCATATAACGTAGCATTTAAAAAGTAGATGGTAGCTGTGAGACGAAATTATTATTTAAAATCTACCTCAACTTCTGCTGATGTACCTGACAATGTTTAAGTGTGGAGGTGGACAGTTCGTTACACCTAAAAGTTGCTATTCCGTTTAATTAACATTGCTGCAAAAACTGGATAACAATTACTTTTCCCTTGTGCGTCTCCTGCAGCCATTTGCGAAGTCTGATCAGACAGCTCTCCTGCAGGGGGGTCAGGTCGCCTAGGTAACGTTTGATATAGTCTGCATCCAACTTATCTGAAACACAAAAATCCAATCAACATCATTCAGTCAAACAATTCAGTGTAAATTTATACATTTCTATGTGGTGCACACCTTTAATTAAACCAATACCCCATAATATGCGGTCATATCTGTGTCAAATCAACACCTATTAAAGTTGAACCACCTTCTGTAGAATAATTTCTTATTTTGCTTTTAAAATGAGCATACCCTCCATAACTCAATCAATGAGGCCTTGCTCTCATTGCATTTCATCTCTGTATTCTGCTGTCATTTGAACAGTGCTACTTTCCTAGTTAGTAAAAAGATTTCCCTTGTTATACATTAAAACACGCAAAGATGGCTGGCTCTCATTTTTTCAAACACCTGTAGGAACAGACCTTCAGGTGTACCAGCCAGGATCTCTGATAGGCTGTCTGGCTGAAGTGTGCTGCTGTCCTGCTTGGCGTCCTGAGGGCTGCTGTCCGTGGCATCGCTGGGCAGCGGGTTGGAATCGGCGGGCGTGACTGCGAGTTTGGGGAGGACAGGTGGGCTGGTGAAGAGGCTGGTTGGTGTGGGTAGAGGCAGGGGAAGGGAGGAGGGAGTCCAGCGCGGGATATGGGTGATCCCTTCGTCTTCGAGCTCCTTCAGGTAAAACTCTATGATTTCCTTTCCCTGTGAGGGACACACGTGACGACATGCAGTGTGAGAATTAGGGCAAAAATAGCACAAGAGGCTGTGAATTCAGGGACATCTGATTTAAGTGAGGTATTTGGAATACAGACCAACATTATTTTACATTACAACATTATTCAAACCAAGAAAGGCTAATGCTCTGCATATTCATTTAGTATTTCGAGCTGAAGTGTCAGGTAATGGAAACAGAGAGATAATACAGGGAATGCATTCAACATTGCCCACATCTATCCTAAATGAAGGCAGATGACTCACTGGCTACACGGCAGAAGACCCCTGTCCACTCAAAGAGATTATACAAGCTTATTTATGTAATTATAACATGAGACGGACTGACTGACTCATGCTGCAGAAAACTCTGAACACCAAACTTCATAGAACAGATTGATGTCAGTTCTGCATCATCCATACTATAACATTATGCAGTAATCTGTTGAGAGTTTCTGAGCATACACAGAAAGTACGAAGGAAACATGTACATGTATTGATTAGGTGTCACACACACACACACACACACACACACACACACACACACACCTTTTTGATACTGCTGGCATACTGCTTCATAGCGATCTTTTCCACAGTGCTCTCAAAGCCGAAGAAGGACTTGATATCCAGGCTGGCGGTCTGCTCAAAACACGTCCAGTCCTCATTCTCAGGGTGAACCTGTACCAACACACACAAAATATTATACTGTGTATACACATACAGAAACAAGAGGACCAGGATACTATGGTAACCACACACCCAGCTTCACTAGATGATGACGCACACAGAGCAATTGTCACACTGTGTGCACTGTGAGTAGGAGTGCGTGTGTCAGTCTGTCCATATAAAATCAGCCAGCCCTTTAACAGATGAACCGTGGAGCTTAAAAACGACAGCATGCAAACACACAGGACGTGTTTCTGGTGTGTGATGGGAATGTTTTGAGAGGCTTTATAATTAATAGGCTAGATTAAAAAGAACAGTGTCTCTTTTAGACAAAACTGATGAAAATCTGTTTAGCAGGATTAGCTGGTCAGTATCAGTTATATAAAGTAATACAAAACAATATTTTCTATCCATCTGTCATCTGATTCTAGCACTGCTATGGCAGCTCTTTGGGGGTGATGCTTAAGAAAAGAAAAAAACAAAAAAAGAGACAAATCCAAAAAAAACAATTGTGTACTCTATGTGTATTCTTTAGGGATCTATCGGTGTCGATCCGGGCTTCTTTTTATGGATTGCATTGGCTAAAATAAAGTGGATCAAAATATGATCCTCTCTTTACTGAACTCTGCTGTGTTTTGTCATCTCAGCCTGATAGTGATCCTTTAGGACAGCCAGGTTTTACACTGGCAGTGATGGACTGTGTGATTGTGAAAATGTATTTGTTCGCACAGGTGATTGACTCCGTTCTGACATTCGGGTCGGCAAAAACATTTTAATTCAGGCAACAATATAATTTAATCTGGAAAGAAGTCAGCAATGTAATGCTTTCTGAAGGCACTGTACTGGTAGCTTCATTACCCTTGGCTACCAAAATATTTTAGCTTTAGCCAGGTCCATTAGCGCAGTCTAATTGAGCTGTCCATCCTGGTTACTGCTAGCACAGTGTGCTAAAGCACACCATAAGAACCTCTGTGTGGCCTTGGACCTAAAATTAGCACTACAGTTGGTTGGAGGCTAATACGATGTGCTTGACCTCATTAACTCAGAGCACATCCACTCATGAGTGGGCTGATCTGAAGACAGAGTTAAGCACACAGCACACATAAGTGGGGCCGGGAGAAAAGGGAAGACATGCTGGTTTCAGATCAGTACTTGAGAGCGTTCAGCCAGAATGTGAGCGGACTGAATTATTCACAGAGTGAGAGACAGGATGAGATAGCTAGCAACATGTTTGGTGCAAGTCTAAACGTGGCTTTCTGTGCTAGGGAACCAGGGAAGAGATTAGAGGAGACACAGACATTAACATGGGTGTGCTGGCGGCAGCTTGCCATCCAGCAGCTGAACAACAGCTTTACAGAACGTGTGTGTGTGTGGGTGTGTGCGCGTGAAAAATATAACAATAGAACAAAACTTTTCATAGCTTTCACAACGCTGCCAATGTCGCTGTCAATTGGCTAATTTAAATGAACCACTGGTATCACAGAAAACAGCTGGTCAGTTAGCCATATTAGCATTTAAAAGTAGCTGGTAGCTGTCGGGACTAAAATATCATTCAAAATCTACCACACTTCCCGCAGATGTCCCTGACAATGAGTAAATGTGGAGGAGAACAGTAACCGCAAAATTCCACCAGGCGTGGTTTTATTTTTATTTATTTATGAGGACACCTGGAGGAATGCGTGTGTGTGTGTGTGTGTGTGTGTGTGTATGTGTATGTGTATGTGTGTGTGTGTATGTGTGTGTGTGTGTGTGTGTGTGTGTGTGTGTGTGTGTGTGTGTGTGTGTGTGTGTGTGTGTGTGTAAATGTAGATGTGTGGTTCTGTAAAACTGAACTGGTTGAACACGATATGAAAACTGCTCGCGCCAGGGCCATCTGTACTACAAACATACACACTTGTGTTATAAGCTGCTTTTAGACAACAGTCCCAAACTGAACGGCACTGGGGTGTGTATGCTACTGACCGAATAGCAGCAGGTCTCATGGATGATGACCCTGTTGGAGAAGGTCTCGTTATGTGACTCGATGTGAAGTGTCCTCTCCTTTCGGTTCAGCGTGTTTTTCTGGATGAAGTACACGTAGTCCACACCCGCAATCTGCAAACATCACACAACACTCATGTTACAAGAAACTAAACCAACACGAGACCCCAAAATAAGTTTACAGCCTAATAAACTGCTGTATGTAGAGTTACTGCAAATATGAACATATTCAAAATGAATGATGTTGTTTATATAGAAAAACACTTTTCAACTGGATGAATGAAAATGAATAACTATACTCTGAAGCAGTAAGGAGTTGGTTAAAAAATGTTTTTCACTAAAACCACAATGCACTGTACTTCAGACGACCTGATGCGCAACATACCCTTTTGAGCAGGCGCGGGGCGTCCACATCCAGGGCACAGCGGCGCTCGACCCTGGTGGTGGAACCGTCCTCATTGGTCTCCTCTTCCACCACATCACTCGCCACAAACATGGGGATGAGGTGACAGGTGGGGAACCGGCGCTCATAGGCCTGAAAAAAAAAAAGAAGGGGAGACAGAAATGTCACATAACAGAGGTTTGCAATCCAGGAAGATATCTTTCAGGTTTCAAGTTTCACTTTTGTGAATGAAGTAGGTCGAAAAGAAAAGAGGTTTCAATAACTCCAGTGTCATCTCTCTCTCCATGCTGTGCAGAGGGCAGACAATAAATATCTGATAGCTACTTTGAAAACGCCTTTATGAGATTTTTTTTTTTTTTTTTATAGTTGTCAGTGTATAAAATGAAGGTAGTTAAATGGGTTTTAGATTAAGCAGAAAATGCTTGGGTGAAAACCAGACAAATTGGCTGGTGACAAACATAATTTGACAAACATAAAATGTCCCATTTTGGTGTTCAAACACATGCTTTCAAATTGAAGGAGTTTTAGCAGGGAGTAAATGTTTTTAAACTGCTTCCTGAGCATGATATTCTTGTGTAGGGCTCTGAAACAGCATTGGGAAAGATCTTCTATAGAAAGGCTATGCTGATGTTGTTTATAAGGCTCAGGGTAAATTCATCTTTAAACAATCATGCAGCTACGTCTTGTAATGCCAGCCAATATAAAATTCATTTGAAAAGAGTTTAAGAATGCAAGCACCGAGCCAAGAGGGACTGAAGAATCTGAATAGGTGGGCAGAGAATAGCTGTATGCAGCAAACAAGTGAGAGGCCAAACAAAAGCTCCTTCAACTTTGCAGCATTCCAAAACTTCAAACTACAGATAATGGCTCAGACTCAACTAAAGCACTTTTTCATTTCTTTACAAAAAAAGGGCTCAACACCGTATCCCCAAATTATGTGTTCTCATAAATGCAATGTTCCAGCTGTCATGGAACAGGGCTTTGGCTGGCACAATGTGCAGCAGCAGCAGCACCCATTTCTGCCCTTACTTTGTCATCACCATTCTCCCATCTCGGATCTGATTGGCAAGGTTGCAAACATTAAAAGTCTAGTCTAGACTGGTAAGTCAACAGCAAACTATGCGATGTTAATTATAACGTGGGCTGGAGAGATGACCAAAGTCAGTCATAACACTGAGCTGGTCTAAGACTCTTATGTCATGCATCCTTGCTGCATTAAGCCAACGTGATGTTTCCTCATTTTTAACAGCTTGTGAAACTCCATCCTGAAACCTAAGTCTCCAGGATATGAATGAATGCATTCATCTATGGGTGAATGAGCAAATGGGTGAATGACAGGTTTAAAAAAATTTTTAAAAAAAGAAAGCCAAGACGACATAAAAGGAAACTACCAAATTGTAGGGAATGTGGAAGTGCAAATCTACAACTTCATCAACGGGGACATAGACCAGAAAACATACAGTATGCCTGAAGAAAACAGAGCCTGAAAGATGAATGCAGGGACAGACTGTGCGAACTTAAAGAGCGAGTGGTTTTTGGGTTGGCTGAGTCAGTGTCAGCTGAGTCTCGCTGATAAAGGAGCTGTGTTCTATGGCGCACAGGACAACCCATATGTCTTTGAGCTTCTGTAAAAACAGAAATCCCTGTGACATAAATGTGACCGCTGAACAAAAAGCTGAAGGTAGATATTTTAACCAGAGCCACTTTTATCGATTGGTCTATTTGCATATTGCTGTCAAGTAGGGCTGTACAATATATTGTTTTGTTTTTTATAGTTGCCGCGATATCAACTGGCGCAATAAACACATTGCGAAAGACACTCTGAGACTGTTTGTGTTGCTTGAAAGAGAATATAAGTAGAAAACTGCACTTGAAATGTAACGGTTATTCCATTTTTAGTGCCGCCTTTTATATTTAATGTAACGTTCAATAAAATAATGTTGGAACTGAGTGCACTCTATTTATCACAAGTAACATCGTCATCGCAATATTAAACAACTTTGATGCATATCGCATATTTTTCTCATATCGTACAGCCCTACTGTCATTATAGATCTTTAATCGTTATGGCCAGTTTGAACAAAGCTGCCTTGTTCAGAGCATTTCCACCCAATGAAACAAACGCAAGGGTAGGTTTAGACTGTTTAGTATGTCGATCAGCAACAGCGGCTGTTGTTTTGTTTGTGAGTGGGCAGTCGCTGGGGTTCAGCAGCTCCTGGCATACCACTGCCAGGGTTGCTGAGCCACTCAGCTGCCCACTGTCCACTGACCGAGTGAATGCTGAGCTCGGTTTTTCAGCCCCGATGCTCTGGAACACTGGGTGCGGGCTTTGTACTGCCGTCAGCAAACCAGCACCGACTGTAAACATCAGTTTCACCTATTAAAAAAAAACAAAAAAACAACCATGCTTCAACAACAACCTCGGCCACAAATGCCAGGTGCAGTCAAACGCGGCACTACTTTTCACTCAAACAATAGGCTGACGTACTGTACAAAAAAAACACAGGGTTGGCTTTACATGAAACACTAAACCACTAGGAGGAACAAAGCACCTCCAGCAGAGCCATGAATTGTTGTATGAAAAAACAGAAACTAAACAGCCCAACTTTTAGCTGACCCTTGTGCTGAAAATAACATTGCTGTTTTAGTGTTAAAAACAGGAAACAGGAAGGTCATGATACCAGGTTATTCTTCAAAAAAGGGAATGGAAGGGCATGTTGCTCGGCTACACTGTTGGTTTTTCAAAAATATCCCTACCACCAACTACAAATTAATTTCTTGGCACTTTGACCCTGCTCTACAAGGCAAGTACAAACTTTTAAAAGCATTCGCTGTTATTCGCTATACATCCCTAATCCTACATTAAGTCAGCATCTTATTTTCATTCAATTTCCATTTCTGTCTGTAACATACAGTACACTCACAGAAATAGCGCTGTTACATATAAATGCACTGATAATAGAAAACTTCTTTTTTTTGTCGTACACTGCACAGGAGCAGCTTTGACAATTCAAAACTTGCTCTGGAGGCATGACTTATCACTCCACATAATTACTCAAGTCTAAATTGACTTCTTCTTCTAAATCTTTATGTTGGCAAACAGTGTGGAAGAGTCCTTTTATCACAGAAAGAAATGGTGCTGATAACTTGGGGAATTGGATTCAGCCCTAGAACCTGCTGATTCATCTATTAAATCCTACAATAGATCATAGATCCAACATTACATAACATTGCCAGGTGTGTGCTGAAAATAAACAAAAGTCTATAGCTTAACAATGAGCTGTATACTTGACACTGGCGCTGCTCTATTCACTTAATCTGACATTCAAACCTGAGTTCTACGTCACTTCTCAGTAAGCAGAAGTTTAATGACAAACATTCACCTGCCCTGAGGTTGGTCTTTGGGATACGGAGCTGGCAATGATGACGCATCAACGCAAATAGACATAAACAATCTCCACCACAGTAAATATTAATTTGTCCGTTGCCTCACCTAAAGGATTATTAGGAACACCTGTTAAATTTCACATTAATTAAATTATCTAATCAACCAATCACATGGCAACCACTTCCAATGCATTTAGGGGTGTGGTCCAGGTCTAGACAATCTCTTGATCTCCAAACTGAATGTCAGAATGGGAACGAAAGGTGATCTAAGCAACTTTGAGCATGGCATGGTTGTTGGTGCCAGACGGGCTGGTCTGAGTATTTCACAATCTGCTCAGTTACTGGGATTCTCACATACAACCATTTCTAAGGTTTACAAAGAATGGTCTGAAAAAGGAAAAACATCCAGTATACTGCAGTCCTGGGGGCCGAAAATGCCTTGCTGATGCTAGAGGTCAGAGGAGAATGGGCCGACTGATTCAAGCTGATAGAAGATCAACTTTGACTCAAATAACCACTAGTTACAACCGAGGTATGCAGCAAAGCATTTGTGAAGCCACAACACACACAACCTTGAGGCGGATGGGCTACACCAGCAGAAGACCTCACCAGGTACCAGTCATCTCCACTAAAAATAGGAAAATGAGGCTACAATTTGCACAAGCACACCAAAATTGGACAGTTGAAGACTGTAAAAATGTTGCCAGGTCTAATGAGTCTCAATTTCTGTTGAGACATTCAGATGGTAGAGTCAGAATTTGGCGTAAACAGAATGAGAACGTGGATCCATCATGCCTGGTTACCACTGTGCAGGCTGGTGGTGGTGGGGGTGTAATGGTGTGGGGGATCCCTTTAGGTGATTGTATATATAAAAACAAAACCTATACAAGTTTCCAAGCTAGCTAAAACAACTGGGCATGTGAAAGAAAGACTGCAGGAACATCGCCCTCCAGTCTCCATGGGAATAGGACACTTTCGAACACTCAATTGGCCAAGCCATGAATAATGGTCCCTGGAATTTGGCTGGAGATTTTATGTGCTTTCCAGCGGCGCATGAGAGAAAATATAAAAACAATACATGGTCACTTAATTCCTTCCTGCATATACAGAAAACATTTTCCCTTTGGACAACTGACAATGTGGATAAGGACATGGGTATGGAAAACAAGATCTATTTTGCTCAGGAAGGGAGATTCAGGAAATCTCGGAGCTCCAAGGGGATACAGAATACATTTGAGGACTACAAAGGGCTGCATGGTGCATGTATACGTGCATAACGTACTACAGGGCAAGAAAACAAGAGTGCTGGCGAGCTGCCCAGCCATTATCTGGCTTGAACTCATGGCATTAAAAAAACAAACTAAAATATAGCTGCACGCACGGTCCAAACAAATGCAGGAAAAAGAGCTCACTATGACATACCCAGTTACTTTCAAAGTTTTAAAGTTTGACGTGATCCGTTTGCAGCAATTCGCAACATGGCCTTTAGCAAATAAAGTACAGCTGAAAAAAATACTCTATTCATGGATAAGTTGACTATTAATCTGAAACTAAATTGATAATATATTAATTGTTTAAAAACAATTATTAAAAAAAAGCCAAACATTCTCTGGTTCCAGCGTCACAAATACTGTATGTGGATATGCTGCTTTTTTTTTCTTTGGGATTGGGACGGTCGATCTTTGGGCTCTGGGAAACTGCTATGGGTTGCCTTCATTCATTTCTGATGTTTAATAGATCAACCAATCAATTGAGATTTGACAGTGAAAATGATCGTTAGTTGTAACCTTAAAATCAATGTACTTAATCACACTGATGTATAAGTCATTTAAAATTCCAATCTTGCCATAAAACAGTCTTGCTTATTGGTTTTTAACATTGATAGTCACAAAACAACAGTACATGAAAATAAATAGAGGCATACGGGATACAGGAAGTGACGCGAGTTTACGGCAAAAAAGAAGTGGAAGATGAACAACAATGAAATGTACTCATAACGGCATTTACTGTAAGCACTCCGTCAATGCACATTGTGGTGGAATGACATAACATTATATTGGTTAGAGAAGGGAGGTGGTGCAAGTCCACCAATGTATTGCAATACGGTACCACAAAAAAGTTGTACTGCATTGGACGAAAAGTAAGAAAAACCCTCCCCCAAAGGCAAAGCTGTTGCAACATAACAACTCTGATGCAATGTTTCTACCAAATTAAGACCATTCTCCTGTCGTTGCCAGACTACAGAAGCTTTTTAAAAAAAAATAAAAATAAAGTTATTGCACTTCTTGGGTTTGTTGCATCATAGGTTATGCCATTTGCTAATAGGGGGCAATCTGCATGAGGGCCAATCTGCCATGGGTAAGATGAAAAACCTTGGCCTCTAGGTCTCCTGGGACCAACGTTGACTGAAGAATACTTCCAACTTCCTCGGTAGCAGTGTCCCATCTCTGGAGCTTATGGAAATGGTTGTGTAATAGAGGAAACAGCCGCCCAGAGGTCGGCCTCTGCTATTTTTACCATCTGGCTTTCTCTGTAGGGCTTTTTCTGACCGCAAGAAGATCCTTGTTAACCCTTGTGTTGTCCTTCGGGTCACTGGGACCCGAAGGACAACACAAGGGTTAACCGGTCATTAACTGTAAACCAACAAGCCAGCAACAGAATCCCAGTTCACCCGTCCAGGACACTCTACATAGTTTCCGCACTCCGCGGACAGCTGCGGACTTCCGTTGGCGCAGCCACGATGTTACGTGCATTGTTGTGAACCTGCAAGGTTGTCAGCTGTGCGTCTGCCTTAGCCTGACATGGTCCTACTCAGAACTTCCCGACCTCGAATGTTGTGGGCGGGGCTAAGTTCGGCTGGCATCCAGGCTAGGTCTGCCTGGTATACTCTGTGTGTAAGACGCCTAATTTGACCCACCAGTCCCCATCGATATAGTGGCATGTGTCGTGTAGCTTTCCAAAAAGAAAAGAGCTTAAAACGCAGCTAGCAGATGAGAAATACATTTTATTGCCTATTTTTCTTTTACAATGCAAAAACCCCTCGTTCAAATTACTTTTTAATAATATTGTTTTTAACTGATTAACTGATAGTTTTAAAGTGCCCATATTATGAAAATATCACTTTTTTATTTTGTGTCTCTGGTGCTTCCACACGCATACAAACTTTGAAAAAAACAAAACATCCATGCTGTTTTGACTGAGATACGGTTTCTGAATGTGTCCTTCCTTCAGTCTCCTGGTGAGCTGTTCAAAATCTGCACGGCTTTCTATGTCACTAGCCGAAACGAGGGGCCTATGGGGCTAACCGTTAGCATGCTAGCTCGTTCTCAATGGCAAAACACTGCAACAACACACACAAATTCACCCTAATCTACAACATACATTGTATAGAACTACTTCCATGTCCCTGTTCTGCAGGTATTCCACGCAAAGTTGGAAGTGCGCCCTCGTTTAGAAGAAGTCTCCCGGCTAATCCTGCCTTGTACAGGCCGAAGTTGGAGAAACAGCTAGCTAGCTCATGTAGTCCTTACTTAGCTACTGTGCATGTGCGACTGACAACAAAGTTGTTACAGAAGTTGAGAGGTCTCACTCTGTAGCTAAAACAGAGACCTGACACAGGGTGAAAAAAGGAGCTGCAGCAATGTGCAGTACAACAAAAATATGGTGTTTTTTGAGAATTAAGGTGATGGTTCGGAGTAATTTCACCCTAGGCTGCTTTGCACCTTGACCTCGAGCCAAACAACCCCCCATAAGCTTTTTTCCCCTTGTTATAACGTTGGTCAAGTTAGCGTTATCAGCTGGTTAGCTTGGTCCAGGCGCTAATGGATCCACGTTTGTATCTCGTAAAGTACCCCACTAATAATGCCCGGATTGATACCAAACGTCTACACTAGTACAAATAGTTTATGTACTTATAAAACAAGGCATTAGAAAGTTTGTAACTACACCAGAAGTATATTTAAATAAAACTTGGCTGATGGATACTCCTCACGGCTGCCATCGCACGCACCCACGCAGAAAAGATTTGCCATTACCACCGTCTTTGATGTAATTTTGGCTAATTGGGCAACAGTATAGTGTGTCGTTTAGTTCACATGCTTACCAATCACGTCACCTGGTCCTAGGACCTAGTCATTAGTCATAGCCCACGTTACTTACAGTGCCTTGCAAAAGTATTCACCCCCCTTGGCATTTTTCGTGTTTTGTTGCCTCACAACCTGGAATCAACATCGAGTGTTTGAGGATTTGCATCATTTAATTTACAGAACATGCCCACAACTTTGAAGAGGTTTTTTATTATTATTATGAAGCAAACAACAAATAGGACAAAATAACAGAAAAAGTCAATAAGCATAACTATTCGCCCCCCTAAAGTCAATACTTTGTAGAGCCACCTTTTGCAGCAATCACAGCTCCAAGTCTCTTTTGATAAGTCTCTATGAGCTTGCCACATCTTCCCACTGGGATTTTTGCCCATTCCTCCTTGCAAAACTGCTCCAGCTCCTTCAAGTTGGATGGTTTGTGCTTGTGAACAGCAATCTTTAAGTCTGACCACAGATTTTCTATTGGATTGAGGTCTGAGCTTTGACTAGGCTATTCCGACACATTTACACGTTTCCCCTTAAACCACTCAAGTTAGGGCTGGGCGATATGGCCTAAAAATAAAATCCCAGATTTTTTCAAAAAAAAAATCCGATTTAAGATTTAAATCGATTTTTTTCTCCCTCTACTTAAAATCATCTGCAGATGACAAAGAAATTGTTCAAAACAAGTTTTATTTTGTTTTGACTCATACACACATGGGGCATGTACCATTATGATTATTCATGCCAATTTTGTGGAAATATATATTGGTTTGAGGTTGTTGTTTTTTTGGGGGGGGGGGGGGGGGCTATATATTCAACAACAAAACGGATGCGTGAGATAAAGCTGTTTTCACACAGGTACGTTAATTCGCCTCGTGTTAAAAGTTCAAATCATTTTAACGTTATTGCGCAGCCTTGCCCCCTATTTTCACCTGTTGCTGAGTAACGTACGTTAACCTCCCATGGTATCTTGAATGTAGCATACCTGTAGCAAGCTCCTTAGTAGCGATAAAACAAACGTCGAGCGGAGCCTCGGGCGCAGCGCGCGTGCTTACAAGCTGTTTGGCGCCGCTACCGCCTCGGTTCGTAGCTCTGTACGCAGCATTTAGTAGAATTCCCCAACGGGCCTCTGGTCCCCGCGATGGTGCTCCTTCAGGTCAGCTGTAGCTGGTGGTTCAGTTACCGAGAATAGGTCACTCTCAGCCGGGGACAGTGCACGGCTGGCATCTTCGGGCGGAGATTACGGATAAGTAAGTAATGAAACGACTGGTTAAGAAAATAATTAATGTTAGTCCCAGTCGCTGCTATTGTGTTTGTGTATGTCTATGGCAAACGCGCCGGGGGATGAGCCCGTTCGGAGCTACGGGAGCCCAGAGTGGAGCGTCGGCAGATGTTAAGGAGAAAATCGATTTTTCATTTAAACAAATCCACGTTGACTACACATTCGAGTTAATCGATAAAATCGATTTATCGCCCAGCCCTAACTCAAGTGTTGCTTTAGCAGTGCGTTTGGGGTCATTGTCCTGCTGGAAGGTGAACCTCCGTCCTAGCCTCAAATCACACACAGAGTGGTACAGGTTTTGCTCAAGAATATCCCTGTATTTGGTACCATCCATCTTTCCCTTAACTCTGACCAGTTTCCCAGTCCCGGCTGCTGAAAAACCATCCCCACAGCATGATGCTGCCACCACCATGTTTCACTGTGGGGATGGTGTTCTTTGGGTGATGTGATGTGTTGGGTTGGGTTTACGCCAGACATAGTTTTTTTTGATGGCTGAAAAGTTCAATTTTAGTCTCATCAGACCAGAGCACCTTCCTCCATACATTTTGGGAGTCTCCCACATGCCTTTCCGCAAACTCAAAATGTGCCATTTTGTTTTTTGCTCAAAGTAATTGCTTTCTTCTGGCCACTCTGCCATAAAGCCCAACTCTATGGAGCATATGGATTATTGTCGTCCTATGTACAGATACTCCAGTCTCTGCTGTGGAACTCTGCAGCTCCTCCAGGGTTACCTTAGGTCTCTGTGCTGCCTCTCTGATTAATGCCCTCCTTGCCCAGTCCGTGAGTTTTGTTGGGCGGCCGTCTCTTGGCAGGTTTGCTGTTGTGCCACGTTCTTTCCATTTGGTTATGAAAGATTTGATGGTGCTCCTGGGGATCATCAACGATTTGGATATTTTTTTATAACCTAACCCTGACTTGTACTTCTCAACAACATTGTCCCTTACTTGTTTGGAGAGTTCCTTGGTCTTCATGGCAGTGTTTGGTTAGTGGGGCCTCTTGCTTAGGTGTTTCAAAAAAGGTGTGTCTATGTAATGACAGATCATGTGACACTTAGATTGCACACAGGTGGACATCATTTCACTAATTAAGTGACTTCTGAAGGTAATTGGTTGCACCAGAGCTTTTTATGGGCTTCATAACAAAGGGGGTCAATACATATGCACATTCCAATTTTCTGTTTTTTATTTCAAAAGAATTTTTCTCATTTCACTTCACCAACTTAGACTATTGTGTTCCGATCCATCACATAAAATTCAGATTAAAAAAACATTGAACTAAAGGCTGTAATGTAACAAAATAGGTAAAAAGCCAAGGGGGGTGAATACTTTTGCAAGGCTGTGATCTCTATAATAACTTTACCCTTCATAATGTTCCTACAGTAGCCTACAGTCTTATAATAGTCTCCAAAATACTCTAATACTTTTATAGTATGTCCCAAAATACTAGGCCTATAGTAGCCTATTTCTATAAGTTTACTATAATATTGTTCCAAAATTGTTCCAAAACTATACGACTCCTATAATTCTTTTTCATGATGGTTTGTATAGCCTAGGCTACAATGAAAAAGTCACGTTTAACAAACAAACACAAACAATATACAGGGTAACCCCAGGATCTTCCAAGTTAAATTCAAGGCTTTTTAAGACCTTTTTAATATCATTTCAAATGAAATTCAATGCCAACTTCGTACTTTTGTATTATTACTTAAGGAAGATGTTGAATGCGGGACTTGTAACTGACAAGTAATTTGTAACTCTACAACACAGTTTTTCTACTTTTACTGGGTTAAATTTTGTTACGGTATGAACTTAATCCTAGGAAAGGCAAAACATATATAAGACCTTTGTAACGAAATCCAAGTCTTTGTATACCAAATTCAAGGCTTTATTAATAATATTGTAAATAAATAATATTTCTCCAAAGTTGACAGGTAGTCTACGTAAATTAATTCATTTCACCTTTCTACATCAAACCAGTTTAGCTTTGCAAGCACCCTCCTTCCTTGGGGAAACCAACCAAACTAAATGGGAGCTTTCCAACGGGAATGAGAGAGGAATAACACATTTGATGCTTTCGTTTTGCTATCAGTAGTAATGTAATGCAGCCTTTAAAACCAGGAAAAGACAACATCTATGCCATATTACGATACTACGATATCCAAAATCTAAGACTATATCTGGTCTCATATCACAATATCGATATAAATATATTGCCCAGCTCTAGCCGATAGCTTGACATTTAAGAGGAAGGAACCCGACGCTGTAATTGGTCGAACTCTTCTTTAGTTGTTTTTTTTTCCCAGCATGCTCGTGGCTGCTATGCTGTTTTACCCTACTACCATCAAGACGGCTAATGCACGTCAACGAGTGAACTCAAAGCAGTCACCTGATTTTCACGTAGTTTAAAGTGACAAATGGTATCACTGTATTTTGATGTCAAAATGCGTACCTACTACGCAAAAATGCGTACAGGTTGGCAGGTCTGTTGACGGTTAAAATTCTTATTGTCGGTTAAATGGTTAATCATTAACATCCCTACTTTTCTGGCGGCTGAGAAAATGGGAACATTTTGGTCAGGGGCACTTTAAGATTAACATACTTGGAGCAGCTTGGAGATGATGTCAAAACATACCGCCAAACAAAGCACAGAAAAGCTGAACCGCAGCAGACGGATCTGGCGACATTTCCAAGTATTCAGAGGGAATTCACAAGAAGAAGAGTGACTAACTACAGAGTTGTATAAGAAACACTTCACATTCTCTTCATAGGTTCAATCAATTTAATGGTTTGAATACAGGACAAACTATGCCTTTTGTTCGTATAGGGACAAACAACTGAGTCAGGATGACTTACACATTTGGTATAAGTTATAAACCAGAATATTACACAAAAGGGATACAAGCATAACTGTACGTCAGCAAGAGCTTCCTAAAACAAAATCCCCTGTAACATTTTAGCATCTTTCAGTTCTACATGCATGCAGTCACTCGCTGTCAGACAACCCACAACAGGCCACATTATCTGGAATGCTGCCACAGGCTTTCCCTGAAGCTGCTCTCCGAAGTTTCCTTTGAAAAAGACCCAATGCATTTTGAATAACAAATGCACACCACCCCTGATGTCAGATACAAACAAACCTGGCTTTGAGTGGGTGCTGCTGGCAGGGGTGTGACGTCATTTAGTGGCAATAATCATTACGAGCTCCCACCCACCACCTCAGGCAACCCTGGGCCTTGGGAACGTCATTACAGGGGTTGAGATTCAAACAGCATTAATAAAGAGAACTGTACCCTGCACACTAGCCCAGTTTTTTGGGGGCATTGTCCACCATGTACCATGTGATAATTCAAATCAGACTGACCGTGTCATGTTCGATGTTGCTCGCAAAGAGGATGTTTGGATTCTGTCCTTTGGACAATCTGGATCACAAGAACATTTGTGAGACTATAAGGTTTACAGATTAGTGAGCCAGCACTGCCAAATGTCAGATAATATAACTTTCATTCATGAGACAGGTTTGTCACAGGCACGCAACCTGCTTCTGAAAATAATGGTCCACAAAAAAGCCAAAGGCCTTGCTGGCATCTGTTTACATAACTTGAGGTGAATAGGTTATAGAGAATGAGGTATAAAGAGCAGCATATGGAAAGGAAAATTCCTCCTGGTTTTCATTTTAGACAGCGAAGCTATAAACTCCAAACTAGGTCATTGACGAGGAGGGGGAATCAGGAGGAAAGTTACTGAGCAGGCAGGCTTCTAACTGGCTGAAAAAGTTGTTCCTTAAGATATCTTTATACATGACAATTAGCAGGTTACAATTCAGACAGGCTATACTGGTTAACGGGGTACTAGTGATGAACGAGAAGAAGGAAAACATCTCATCCTTTTTGTGATAGTGAAAACGATGAAAAAAAGAGAAAAATAAACAAAAACTATTATTTCCTTTCCTGACATTCCATTTACTTGTACTTGACTACTACAGCTTTGGCAGAAATGTCTGGGTAATCCTATCCTTATTTTAGTGGTTTTTTTACTTGTACACTTGTTCAGAGCATGCGTTAAATCCCTTAATCCCGAACAATGGGAGCAGGACCTCACTTTGGTCCATTAGGCTTTTCAACAAGACCGGTTTCACTATGACACATGAAGCTTTTTTGAACGGACGGAGCATTTGCATAGGGAGCCGCTTGTGTGAGCATAAGTAGGTGAAACCACTTCTTGGAAAAGATCCTGTAATGTATCCAGAGCATCCATGGCTGGGCCAACCAGTTAAACAGATTTACACTGCAACGCTACAGGAACGCTGTGGACACAACCTCCAGTGTTGATATAGTATAGTAACGAATACTATTTAATTTGTAGAGTGCTGAAAGGGGTGATAGAATGATTATATAGGGTATTTCTCACTCTTCCTTATGGTCTCCTAATGGGGTATGTAACATTGGTTGGGCTGAAAATGGCCTGGTTGATATTTTATTGGCCCTTATGCATCCCTGTGTTCTGGCCCTATTTGTAACAAGAGCTTTTCTTCCAAATATGGTATGCTCATGAATATTTAGATGAGCTGCGCGCTGATTGGTTGAGTGAATTGCCATACGCACACATTAGAGACGCAAGCTTATTGGTTGAGCGAATCGCCATACACACACATTAGAGACGTGCGCTGACTGGCTGAGCGAATCCCCAATACACACACATTAGAGAAGCGACAGAATCTCATATTTGAGACTTTTTTTATGCGAGAAATGAACTATATAAAGCTCAAATATGGGCCGTTTTATGAAAATTGATGGCTAATTGCAAATTTGGTAAGACGTGCCGGACTTTAGGAGCTCCACACAGTCGGAAGAAAAAGCGGCAGCCTGCTGGGTCCATACCCAGGGCAAAGTCACCCTTTGTGGATACTGCACTACCGGGGCTCCGCAGCCGGCATAACTATAATATATTTACGGTTTGAATTTCGTCACTGTCTTATAAAGCTAACCGTTGTGTCCGATTTGATTTTAAGGCATTTTTATGAACTCGAAGCGTCTTTTTAGGACGAGCAGCTAGCTAGCTATATGTCCCGTTCAAAACAATGGGAAGCGATTGCAGCTAGCTAGCTACACTTTCAGCATAACTATAGTATATTTACAGTTTGAATTTCGTCACGCCACTTACATAACATCTACCCCAATGTCTTATAAAGCTAACCATTTTGTCCGATTTGAATTTAAGGTATTTTTATGAACTGAGGGGTCTTATTAGGAGGAGCAGCAAGCTAGCTATGTGTCCCATTGAATACAATGGGAAATGATTGCGGCTAGCTAGCTACACTTTCGGCATAACTATAGTATATTTACAGTTTGAATTTCATCACGGCATGAATATAACAGGTTCCCCAAGGTCTTACAAAGCTTAGCTAACACTTGTCCGATTTCAGATTTCAATTGAATGCATTTTTGTGAATGTCAGAGGTCTCGTTAGGAGGAGGCTAGCTAGCTCTCATTGATGGACTCCAGCTCACCACGGGCTCTATCAATGAGACTCGCGGACAAGAGGCGTTTATTTCCCCGATTGTTTAAATAACTCAACACACATATCCATTAGAAGATTAACTGGAACCAGCGGTAATAGATTGCGGGCGTAACAAGCTCGCTGACCGCGCTCTCAGTCACTCACCGGCCAGTTGTTAGCAGGAAGAGGGGAGGGAGAACAGCGAGCTGCAGGCCCTGGAGCTCTGTCAGGGCAGCGGCGTTTGGTAGTCCAGTCACCCAGAAAAGGGTAAGTTTGCACAGGTATTGAGCACCGCGCCGCCGGCCGAGCTCACAGCAGGCCGGGGGTCTGTGACGGAGGACAGGCAGGGCGGCGATCTAGCAACCCAGGCAGCACCGGCCGCTGAACTCCGACACACAGTCGGACAAAATTTGCAATTAGCCATCCATTTTCGTAAAACGGCCCATATTTGAGCTTTACGTAAAAAAAGTTTCACAAGTGAATTTTGTAATGGAATAGCAGAGATCTGCGTGACCTAGATTCAGAAGACTACCTGATCTCAGGTCAGTTGTGTAGCCAATGTAAATGTTGCGGCATGACTGTTCTCTTAATACACCCATGGGCATGACAAAGTTACAAGTCTTGGGAGGTTGACGTCAACTTCCAGCTTTGTTGAGATTCGCCCATTTTCAGCAGCAGTTTCAAAATATGAGATTTTCATAGTAAAAGGGGTGTCAATGGGATTTAGAGCTTCTATGTATGTCCTTTTTACCCACCGAACTGTCGTTATTCAACTATGACAGGGTAAAATCGGTTTTGCATTCTATCACCCCTTTAATATAGTATTTGCTGTATTTAAACAAATGTAAGGTTTGAGCTGCTGACGCATCTAAAGAGAGAGATGTAGGTCAGTGTGCTGGAAAAGGTTGGTCATGGTAAATCAAGGGTAATCATAGCACTACCTAAAGACAGGCAGGATGAAAAGTTTCTCCACCCCCATCAGGTCCCAATGCATTGGAGCTTAGGTGTATACTGAATGTGGGGTAGGAGAGAGAACAAGCTCCCTCATTGAACCAATGCAACAATAGAGCGTTTGGTCTCTGCATGCCATACCACCCACTTCTCTCCTACCAGTGATCTCACTGCTACAGTGTGCTTTGTAATGGCAGAACTGCCTGGAACTACAATATGCTAAATTGCAGTGCTAAGTTAGGCATGCATGACTGGATATATGTGTGCAATAGAAAGCAGTAGGGTGGCCATCTGTCAGGTATCAAAACATCATTACAGTAAGAACAGGAAATTCTGAACTATATACATCTTTTTGTCTGGAGTAAGGCTTACAGTACGTGTCCATGAAGGTGTTTTTTCATGGAAGGGATCGCCCCGCAACCCAGCACTGCACACCAGTGGGCTTGCCGATAGCAGTTCTCAGTTTCTCTTCACTGACCACTGACAAGCGAAGAAGACAGGCTACACCCTCCTACAACCGCGATGGCTGCACCTGATTGGACAAACGTGGGGTCACGTGGGGCTGTCTGTTTGCGGATTTCAAAACAGACCAACATGGCGGCTCGTTTGAAATACAATCTCTTATTTTACGAAAATAGTTCACCGAAATGTGTTTCTGAAAACATTTCATGGGAGAAATAGGCTACATAGTTGCTGAATCGGTCTTTTAAAACATTTTCGTCAGCTTTTGAGAGGCGGCGAACTGAGCTGCCTGCTCCTCATTTGCATAGAGTAGCCTGAATTGAACTGTATGCAAATAAGGAGCGGGCGACTGGACACCGTGCTTCTTTAAAGTCCCCGCAACGCAACCAGAATGCATTGCACAGCTGCTCCCATAGAAATTAATCAGAAGTGGTAGGGCTGGGCACCGAATGTCGATACTTTTATGGCACCGACTAAAAATACATTTTATACACATATAGTGGTGACTGTAAGACGTCCCGCTGTTGGAATCCTTAACAGTTAAACACAGTCACACTTTACACCATTTAGCTGTCAACATTCCTACCCTGTTTAATCCAGCTACTAGCTAACACTAGGCTAACGTAACCTGCGGTCAAGTTTAGTGTTAACTAGCATGACGCATGCAGCGATTCTTTGGTTGCACGTAACATCCGTTTCGGAGCATCAGAGAGAAGAGCAGGCATTTCAGTAGCACCGAAATCCTCGTTGCTATTCAGTCCGGTAGATAACGGTCGTTTAGGCACCAGGTTTCGGTACCCAACCCTACTCCGAACACTATTACTCCCTTAGCTATAGGCCAGGATTTTACAGAGTAAATATTAGTTTGTTGCTATATTAATGTTCTGAATGTTGAGTACAGAACCCTTTACGAGGCTTCTTAAAGGGATACTTCACCGATTTAGCATTTAGCTTTGTATCAGAAACCCGATAGTATTTCTGAATGACCGTGCTTCCCTCCCTCATGTCCCCCTGAGACTAGAGATTGCATTTGGGGCCTGGAAAAAAATCTTCCGATGACGTAAAATGACGATTTTTGCGTCATCGGAAGATTTTTGGGCCAGTGGCAAGGACTACAGCCAGTATTAGGATCTACTTCCGTATGTTTTCAACACGCCCACAGGGGGTTGGACTGCCGAAGTCCCGGCAGGTATTCGAATGAAAACGACTGTCAGCCATCTTGAACCTTCGCTAAACAGGCTTTCGGTTTTCAGCAGAAAACTTTTACAACAATTATCTGCATTCAAACTACCGGACGTGTGAATACCACCGGGATACATCGGTACAGATCGGAGAATATGTAGGAAACGTTATTACAGACGCAATACCGGCACACTACGTGAGCTTCGCCTGCACGGAGACCAGCGGTGTCGCTCAATGCCGCTAGCCGGCTACGGGACATCCTCATAGGCTAGGTGGAAAGCTAACGCTAGCTGTCCACCTGTCCCATCCATCCTGCTTGCAAGTGTCTGCTCATTAAACAACAATCTGGACTACGTCCTCCTTCAACGAAACTCCCAACGTGAGTTCAGTGACTGCTGTGTTTTTGTTTTTGTGGAAACATGCCTGAACAACAGTGTACCAGGACCGGGACTATCCAGCTACCAGGCTGCTCTCGCCGGCCCGTGGAGGTGGGCTGTGTTAAACTGACTGGTGTAGAAATAAAATCCAACTAGCTACTGCTATCTGCTAGTGGAGCTTGTGACTGTTAAATGCTGACCATTCGACATTTCATGCTAATTCACAGCTGTGTTTATACTCCGTGTTTAGCTACACCAATGCTAGTATGCGTTAGCTGAACTTTACGGATCCTGTTTGCAAGTGTCCGCTCATTTAGACCACAAACTGGACTACATCCAACTTCAACGAAACTCCCAACGTGAGTTCAGAGACTGCTGTGTTTTTGTTGTTGTGGAAACATGCCCGAATAGTGTACCGGACTGTCCAGCTACCGGGCCTGCTAGCCCTCCGAGCTAGAGATGCTCTGTCGCCGGGTAAAAGAGGTGGGCTGTATTAACACGAAGTGGTGCAGAAACGTGGTGATTTGTATCCGTTTAACTGCTAACTGCTGGTGGAGTTTGTGATTGTTAAATGCCGACCATTCTACATTGCACGCTAATTCACGGCTGTGTTTATGCTCGGTGTTTATAGCCCACAAAGCGCTAATGCTAGTATGTGTTAGCTGAACTTCACGGAGCCTATAAAGTGTGTGTACTAAATGTAGCCCGTTTCGTATGTCGTTTTTATATAATGTCGTTTTTATATTAAATGTGTAACACCACATGAGTCACGATGAAACGTTGTTTCGTGTATATGGTTGAAATGACAATAAAACACGCTTGAGTTGAGTTGAATGCCTCTGTCGGTCTGTCAAGCGGTAGGGCTGGCTTGGGAGTGGACTCAAAGCAACGAAGCAGGTGCATTCTGGGATTTGGTGTTTTTCATCCATATAAGACCAAAACACATTTTCTGGCTTTTCTCGGCCTAGAAGGCACAAATTTAAAAAAAATGTTTTCACATTTCTACTACATAAGTGACCCAATTTAAAGATATATTCAGCTTTCCAGCGGTGAAATATTCCTTTAAAGAAGTATTTAATAATACAAATTTGAGAACGGCTATTGTTGTGGTGTGTTGTTACCTTTAGGGCTATACTTCCTTAAATAAGGAAATTAGTTTGGTTGTACTGTTCAGTAATTTGGAGAAAACCAAGATATAAAAGAATTGTAATAAGATCGTGGATTGCTATCCTGCCTATTTTTTTTAAATTTATTTTAAATCGGATATGATCTTTTAGCCTATCGCCCACCCCTACTACTACTACTACTACTACTACTACTACTACTACTATTATTATTATTATTATTATTATTATTATTATTATTATTATTATTATTATTATTATTATTATTATTATTATTATAACATCTAATTTACTATAATAATAAAAAATAATAAAAAATGTATTAACTGTGGTGAACCTTTTATTTAATGGTTTCTGTAAATGCTGCTGGTGAACATGGAGAAAACTGAGGGGAGGGGGGGGGGACAGGATTACTGAAGATTTCTGATCACTTTAAAGTTTAATGGACATCTCTATGTGTGAGTACGGCGTGTATGAGAGATGCAAACAAAGCTGAAGGGAAAAGAAACAAGTATATAATAAGAAAGGATAATAAAGCTGTGGGGGTTTGTCGCCTACTATTCACAGTCAAAAGATCTGCCTGCAAACTGCAAAGTAGTCCTGTCTCACAAAAGTTAGTGTTACCTTCAATTTGTGGGAAAACACTCTTTTTGGATAAACTTTTTTTTTTTGCCTTGAATTGTACTTAAAGAAAGGCAAACCTAGCATTGCTAAACATTTTACAAACGCAAGTTGAAAACGAGAGGAAAACATAAAACCACACATTATCAGAAAACATAGCAGCAAGCATACACGTACATGCAAAGACTGTCAGAGTATACTATACACACTCCTATTAACGTCACACAGCTGCCGCATAGATCTGAGTCACTATCCATTGCCACACTGTAGCACGGTTGCAGTGTTAAATACGCTACAGGGTCATTGTGTAAGAGTATGAGCGAACACATTCATCAGTGTCTGGCAGAGCAAAGCAGACTGGGGGAGGGGGGCTGCTGGGGCAGCATCTCGACCTTGCAGCAGGAAAAGAGGGTGAATGAGCGTCCTGGTGATCAGTGAATGAAATCAGCAGCAGAATGTTTCTCATAGGCTCCGAGAGTCACGTGGTCGGGGTACAGTCATTTATTAATGCTGTTTGAAGCAGCACGCTGGACGATAAGCTGCTCTCCCCGAAGCAGGCCATAACTCTTCACTGTTTTTGGCAAAGAGCAACTAGCCGAGTAAGTGAATTACACACTGCGGGCAAAGCTCTGGCAGATTCATTCACAAAGAATGGACGGAAATTCTCTGAATGAGGACAGGTGCAATGCTGGGAAAAGCGAACGGAAAAAAGCATACGTAAAGAGTAAATCAGCAACTAATTCACTGAAGCAGGAATACCAAGATTCCTTCCTGATATTAAATCTCCCTTGAGGAGCTACGTCTGAATAACGAGCATGAATGAAGCGGAATCAACATTCATTCTATTTGTCCGTGCTCTTTTTTTTCCCCCCAATGGACCACGTTTCCATGACAAAAAAGATTGCGTGAATAAAACAACCCAATTTCTCCGTTCAGGCCAGGCTGACATGAAGGTGAATCTTTGCTTGTTGACGTGCACGCCTCTTGACATGAGACTATTAGGGTGATATAAGCGACAGACAAGCCAGCAGCTCACAGATGGATTAAAACAACAGAATTTGGCTTGCAAAAGACTTAACCAGACCTGGCCGCAAGTGGGTCAGGACATGGTGGAACAGGAAGTCACCCTGGCAGGGCAGCTCTGCACTTAGCCAAGCTAGACAGAGAGAAGGGGGACAGCAGGATGAGCCAAGTTTAGAAACACTGGCTCTGCAGTAAGCAGGAACAAAACAATGTGGTGGCATCAGATACTTGATAAAATGTCCTCGGGATGACCCACATCAAGACAGTTATAGGAGGCACAGGGAGCTTCAAGTATTTCGTGGTGCAAAAGAAGACAAATTTAGCAAATTAGGATTTTAGTGCATCAGCGAAAAGTATCTCTACTCTAAAAAAATCCAACCTGGTACATTAGCTCTGTTGTCTTGAAACAGCTGGGTTTTGGTGCTGTTATCTAATCAAACAGCAGGACGCTTGTGCTTCCTTGAATAAAATGTTCTTATTTCCGTTTTGCATGATGGTGGGCTCAGATTGTCTCTTAAACGTTTCCTTTCATGAACCAGTTTTTGAGAGAGATGATGCAGTTGAACACAGTTAACAACACTTTAGGGCTGTAGCGAAATTACTATTTTTTTTACAATCAAAGCTTCCAATGAGGTTTTCGAATGAAGCTTTGAATGCCCATTTTACGACGTCGGCCTAAAAATTAAAATCCTTGAACAAAATCCTATCAGATTAAACAATTTAGATCAATCATCTTTTTTTGTAATGTCTTAAGTAATTTTTAGAGCCCAGATAGATTTTTTTGTCGTGTGGTTACATAAATGTAATTTATTGTGCCGTTTGCTGCTAGACTGCACTGAGTGTGGCAAGCGGGAGAGCAAACTGTTTTTTTGTAAGCCGTGGAAAAGCTGTTTTTGAGCAAATAGGGATTGAAGCAGAATATTTCGTAAAATAAAATGATTACGTCTATATCTTTTCGATACATTTTGGACAACGCTATGGAGTTGTTGGAAATGCAAGCAACTTGTACACTGTGACGGAGCAGTTTGTGAAATCCTGGATTATAGGAAACAATCATGTTCAGTAATACACTGAGGGCCTCATTAAAAGGAGCCATTGGTAACAACTTGTTCTAGAGCAAACAACAGGTTTCAGTCGGTCTGAGAAGGAGGTGTGTCCAGCTGAACAATCAAGTTCACCCATACACCATTTGCTTTCACCTTGGAGTTAAATCAGTGTGAGTGGGCCCAGCAGAAAAGGAAACACTGAAATTCAGAGAATCTGAAGTTGCACAGTTGTTGCCCAGAGGACACTGTGTTGGCAGGCGGAGCTCAGCCTAATGAGGGCCTAACAGTCCGTGTCACTCTGCCTCTCCATTTTCATTTGATTTTCTTGTGCCATTTCTGTTAGTTATATGTATTCCTTTCTTCCTGTATCTCAATTCCTTTGGGTTTGAGTTCTCGAGTTAATAAACCTGCTTTTGAGTTTTTCCAACATTATAAGGCTTTGCCAACCAATGACACAAGATTGCGATTTAAAGACTCTTTTGCCATGAAGATGTTTAGCATCTAAAGTATATGTATTTGTTTGTGTTGCTGCCACTAATAAAGAGAATTTAGTCACAAAGATGGAAACGTCCCCTGCCATTGACGGTATTCAGAATGTATTACGCGGGCACATCCTGTTCTTTCCCGTGTAGAAACTCTACTAGGACAGGGGCAGACCCAAAGCGCTTTGTCCTTGTGGATTAGCCACAGGCCTATACGTTTCCATGGAGCAGGTAAGGCTCTGATAGGCTTTGACTCATGTAATACCCTCGCTGCAGCATGCTGATCTGGGAGTTGAGGGGACTTAAGATGTAGTTACTGTCTTTTAGGCACTGAGTTAGCAGTTACCATTCCAGGGTCAGACAGTTGTTTATTCATCTTGTGGCTACTGAAGTCATTTCTCATCTGTGGATGCGTTCCAGAGGCAACTGTCCCCTCGGGCCTGAAACAACAGCGAGAGGGGTATTGTGTTGTGCTTTTGACATTCCTATGTGACTCCCACGAGGACAGACTAGAGACTCAGAGACTGGACTGCTGCGATAATAGTGACAACAGCATCGACTACATTTCCTGTTATTGAGATGCAGCAGCACACTCAAGGGACCACTGTGGCTGAGAGTGTGTGTGTGTGTTTTTTTTTTAAACAATCTGCAAAAAAACAGACCAACTTCGTGGAGCAGTATAAAGGCTATCGAGGTCAATGCTAATACAGAGGGGTTTGGGTGCTTTTTGGCAGCTCAAACAAACACAGTCAGCTGTTAGTCAACAACAGTCTCATCCTTCTAAAATCTGCGCCTGAGTTAACTTTATCTTCAAAGGAAGTTCAAAGTGTCCTATTAGGGCATACTGAAGGTGCTGTGGTGTGCGTTTCACTCGGGCGCTATTCTAATCTAGTCAGTACTTTCAGGAGCTGGCCTCTTAAGTGACATGCGATCCTCAACGTCAGGCGTATCTGCAATAAATCACTCAGTGAAACGTTACAGCAGAATCTTTAATTAAGTAATACATCTAGTCCTGTCAAGTCTATTAGTACAGCCCTTAAACACAAGCCAAAATCAAATCAAGTAAAGCAACACCACCCTATGATGCAAGGGTGCTAATGGTTGGTATCCTGTTTAACTTGTTGCTTTATTATGTGTGCTAAACATGGGTGCATAATAAAAAATGTAACTTGATTTCCATTAAAATCAATGCTTAGTCAAATGGACTAAGAGAAAGTATATCATAAATGTCGCAGTTAAAAACACAAAATTACTAACGCAAGTGTCAACTCTGCCAAAAAGTCGTCATGTTCCGAGCGAGCTAGGGTAAACACTGTAGAACAAAAACAGCTGAAGGGCATCTGAGATCTGGGCATGACTTAAGGTGTCGACACACCAAGGAGATGGTGAGCGTCCATCGCCCTAGTTTTTGCGGTGTGTCGAACCTCGTCCGCTTCCGTTCGGCTGATTCAGTGTCGGAGACGCCAGTGAGAGGAATCTTTCCGATTGGCTATTCAGCTTAAGGTAATAAGTACACAAGAAAAACAAAAGTAAGGAAAGCAAGCATCGACTGAAGTCAAGAAGGCACACACAGAAGGCTCCGATTTCATCTGATCAATCCAATACACATAGGGCTGTCAAAACTGGCCAAAAATGATGTTCGAAAGTTCCTTCTAAAAAACAGAGGTTTGAACTATTCGAATATCTATTTTTGCACATAATGTCCATAAGAGTGCAAAGTTAGGTATGTATTTCACAATTAACATGTCTTTTAAAAGATCTACATACCTAGACATTACAAAATAAACTAATAAAATATTATACCGTAAAACTTAATTTAAAGACCGTAGACTCCTTATTTCTCTCTCATTTTCTGTAGCATGAAAGCATGCTGGGTGAAATTAGCAAGCAAGCTAACTAGCCAGCGGCTGCAGCGGGCTGCTTGGTCTCTCCGCCTTCTCCGAGACTTCTTCGGCGAGAGAACGGATGACAGCATGGGAGATCGACAATCTGGTTGGCCATCCCGGCGTCCGCTGAGTGAAGCAGAGAGACGTAGGCTCTGTGCTGCTGCTGGCTGATTCGGGTGAACGCTGTTTTTGTTGTATGTATCATAGCAACGGTTCACATATCCGGTTTCCATTTTTTGAAGGAGGAATAGATTACTGCTGCCTGTTGGCATATAGAGAGTTATTTCCTCTCACGCAGAATGCACGTGCTAGTTGGCCGTCGACTGAAGTCTTTGCGGTGTGTTCAAGTGCTACTTTTTGGTCAAGACACAGGGGACTTCAGGACACGTGAGGCGACACGGGCAGACGCAAGGCGCCACGAGGAGACGCGAGGCGACATGAGAAGACGGGAGGCGACACGAGGAGACACCAGAGTCAGCCTTCATCGCCACTAGTGCTTGGTCCTCTGCCTGGTGTGTCAGGACCTTTACGCAACAGTACACTCAGCGGCGTTAGCCAGAGGTTGGTCACATACTTAGATAACACCTGTCAGTGAGCCAAGGGACTCTTCAATGCCAAGTTAGGAGAGGCTGAATGCATTTAACGGCTTTAACAGAGGAATGTAGAGCCTTGGTTTGCACCCTCAGAGGAGTAAATGGGTATTAAAAAAAAGATGACAGTATCGAAACAACAGAGCCAAGTGGAGAGAGAACATCAAATTCCTCAAAGCAAAATGTCAACTATAAAAGGGAGAAGCCATTACTGGCAAATATTTCAGAAGCACCTGACAGAGGAACTGGAGGGCAGAATAACGAGGTTGAAAAATAAGCTATCCCCCACTATAATAATGTGCATATTATTTTGGAACTAGTCAACATAATGCCTTGGCCTGTCTGCATGTACACATTATACACACTGAAAAGTGAAAGTTGTCTTCTTGACATAAATAAGCTGATTCTTGTTAACGCAGTAGATAATCAGTTCACTGTGTCAATGCTCCCTGATGGTTTTTCACAAATGCAGGACTTTTTAATGTTATTTTTCTACCATACTGCAATGGCGACAGACCTAGCTATAGGGGAAGTGACAGAGGAGAGATTTCACTGGGTGAAGAAAAAAAAAAAGAACCAGCAAGTGTTGTGACGCACCATTAAGTCTGCTTTGCAGTGTCTGCAAAAATACTCACTGCAGAGAAAAGTCACGAGAAGGCAAAGAACCCAAATGCACCATACTTTTTCTGACCATTATATCATACAAAAACAAAAATTCTGTATCCAACTTTTAACATCCACCTTATCTGTTGCTGCCCTAGTTTGAAAAAAAACACCTAGGGCTACTCCCATTTTTTTTTTTTGCAAAAGTAAGCTTATCCCATGTACAAAAACCCCATGAGGTGGGTCATCTCCAGCTTACAAATCGTTGAAGTCTGCTTTGCTATTATTACTATTACCCCCTTTGGCTGCATGCTTAGACCCAGGTGTAGGTACCAGCCCTCTTTTTATAGCCATCCATTTGCCCAGAGCTCATTCCAGCTTGTGTTAATGAGATTTAGGCTACATCAACACTATTACATTTCCATTTCTCAACAGCATTTTGAAAAAAGAAAAAAAAAAGATTTTTGTTCACACAAGCATTTTAAGTTTACCTAACTGATGTGACAAAGGTCGTTTCCAAAGGTCTCACTTTCTGCCCATCCAGACTACAACGCAACCCCGGTGTTTTCAAACTTAAACAGGGTCAGCTGTGTTTCCAAATGTCTTCCTTTGAGGGGCTCTAAAACGCCAGAGTAGTGTGAACATGAGACAAAAACCTGGCAAAAGATATGCTTTTTTTTTTTCTTTTCTTTTTTTCAAACAAAAACGGATTAAGTGTGGATGTAGCCTGAGTCTCTCTGCATCCTTGTTCTTGCTGGTGTAGAAAGCCGATTTCCATTTAAAGAAAACAGCACTTGTCTGTCTGAAACCTAGCGTGTAAAAAAATACATGGCAGGCTGTTGAAAGGAAGTAATTCCCAACTAACTTCCTGGTGTACAGAGGTCATTTAAATGACTGAAGCAGGAATAGCCATATATTGCTGAAATTATCAGCACAGCATTAAAGTGTTTGGCTGAAATCTGCAGTTGTGTAATCGGGCCAGGACTCTGCAGGCGTGCCCTAACACCACATCACTGACAAACAGCAGCTGAGGTCAAAACATTGCTGAGTATACATCCACTGTGAGATTATAGTTCACGGTGTAGTGCACTATAGCTCATCATCCTTTTCTTTTACACGGTATTTAAAAAGAAGTTAGAGCTCACTTAAACGATACAGAGAGACATGGTGTAAAACATGTGTAGAAAATCTATTCTCTTATTGGCTTCTAGTCCCAGTGTTGTCATAGACTACAGTAAGTTAGTGTTTTCCATTTGCTGGAGCATTTAGCCAGTGAAATTCCAAAAGTTAAGGATGGAAAGCATAGATGGCACTAGTAACGCTGCCGAGAAGGCCACTTAAAAAAAGAACAAAAAGGAAAGAGAGGGACATGCAAATCTACAGTCTTTTTGCACTCAACATGGGAACTCGTGCTTGAAAGTCAATGACAACTCGCAGCAAGGCGGACACTAAAAGTCTTGCGAGGCACTGAATTTTTTACACCGAATCTGAGCTGGAACCAGTGCTTGACATAAGAGCACAGCTGTGTTGCATATTTAGATGCGGAGTGTGCAGATGTACAGCACAATGGTTCCACACCTCTGCGAACAACCAACATATCTTAAACCATGAGATGGCAGGAAGCACGATGGAGTACGTGGTTTCAGTAGCTCATGTGACATAAAGAAAGTGTGTGTGTGTGTGTGTGTGCCGCGTGGGGATAACACCTTTATTTACACGGTTATCATTCTAGCTAGTTAGTCACTGGCCTGTTTTAGTAGGTTATCTGCTGTTAGTGTGTTCACACTTGCAAGCAACTCAAAAAGCTCTAAGTCTGTTTATTTAATCATATATCTTAGCTGTAATGGTTTTAACATTCCTACTAGGAACATGTCTGTAAGCTTATGTTGTCACTGCTTATCAGAAGCCACTCTCACAGCGGTGTTTCTGCACGTCATGCACATCACTAACACAACATTGACAGTACAGATAGCCAACACCTAACTCAAACTAGCCGTTGACATTAGAATGGCGATGTAGGAACATGAAGTAAAATGGTATGTGGATTTTAGGGAAATCCCAATATGGACTAGTGCAATACCCAAATCACAGAAGGCGCAATATTTGTTAAAAGTACAAGGTAAAATGTCAAGTATTCAGGTGTGCAGAAATGTCCTGGCCTACAAATCTTTGTTAGGTACAGATCCTCACATGCTACCCTGGAAATCCAGAGTTCTCGCGAGAGCACAATTGTAATTTGCTCAGCGAGTCACTCTGGCATTCAATAATGATGCTCATTAATTATGCCCTCGAAGACAAGCTGCACCAATCACATCGGTGTATCTGATATAGGCGGGCCAGAGGCGAGCTAAATAGATGATGACAGCGCTGCGACATCGAAGTCATTAGTAAACATTGCAAGATGGCTATCGATGAACACAAGTTCTTTGAAACGGCTTTGGCTGCTACAATGAACGAGTTAGACTTGGCTTTTTATCTAAAAGAGGAACAGAAGACGGCACTCCAATCCTTCCTTTGCAAGAAGGATGTTTTTGCTGTTTTGCCGACTGGATACGGCAAGAGTCTAATCTACCAGTTAGCTCCTCTGGTATATAAGAGTTTAATCTACCAGTTAGCTCCTCTGGTAGCTAAGAGTTTAATCTACCTGTTAGCTCCTCTGGTAGCTAAGAGTTTAATCTACCTGTTAGCTCCTCTGGTAGCTAAGAGTCTAATCTACGAGTTAGCTCCTCTGGTAGCTAAGAGTTTAATCTACCAGTTAGCTCCTCTGGTAGCTAAGCGTATGGGGCTCTGGATTTCCAGGCTAACATCATGCATGAATCATATCGTTTTTAAATATCAGTCAAAATCATCGCAATTAGGGTGCCTGGGTGGCTCACCTGGTAGAGCGCCCGCCCATATATAGAGGATTGCTCCTCGACGCAACGGCTGCGGGTTCGACTCCGACCTACGGCACTTTGCTGCATGTCATTCCCCCTCTCTCTCCCCCCTTTAATGTCTTTAGCTGTCCTATAAAAAAAAATAAAAGCCTAAAATTCCCCCAAAAAAATTATCAAAAAATTTAAAATAAATAATTGCAATTAGAGATTTTTCCAAATTGTACAGTCCTAGTGTGCACTGCTAGCCTAGAAATCTAGACGCACCCTAGCGGCAGCAAATGTAATTTGCAGCCAGGGTAGTCTAGCAACTCTCCGTTGGCTTGCGAGCTGGAAAAAACTAACTCTGACCGGGCCAATCACATCGTTCAATCAGTTGGCGGGCTTATGGCTGCTGCTGCTGGCGAACAGCGGTCTTTGGAATCGGCTTTGGCCGCGACTCTGGAAGACTTGGAGTTAAGCTTTTCTTTGAGAAAAGAATAAAGAACGGCACTGAAGTCATTCTTAAAAAAGGAAGATGGGTTTAATCTATCAACTAGCTTTGCTACCTTCTTCGTTGCTCCACTTGGTTGTAGCGCTATCCTATTTCGTGCAGTGGGAATTTGACAGACAACCGTTTATCCCGCCCCTCGGCTTGAGCCCTGCCAATGGTGAGCTCCCAGATCCAACATCTTGATGTTGGTCTGGCTTGTCAGGCTAGTGCACTGCAGTTTGTCATCAGGAACTGTATTTTCAATCTGTGAGCCAATCACATGCAAGGTGTGCAATTCAATCCCTACCTTCTGATGGTGACCTCTTAAGCGCCCACACGCCAGCATTACATAACTCTGCATCTATGGCATGCAATATTCATGTGGACAGAGTGTTGACTGCGAATACAGGTAGAGACAGACACTTACCGCCATCACTAGCTCAAAGGGATACTTGTACACCCGTACGGGTGACTGGTACTTCTGCACCATGGTGGGGATTGCAGTAACACCAACAACCTGAACAGAAATAAGAATAAAATCAATCAGAAAATAAAGGACATGCTTTGATCAAAGGCATTTGTGAAAGAAAAAAAAAAAAATCTAAAATGTAAGCTGACGGAGTACCAAAAATACAGAATTATAGCCGCATCTGGCCCTACAACAGGAGACTCAGCATGTAATTAGGTAAAGGTGTGTTTTGGCTCACTGCTTGAATGATGCCAGGTGCTTGTGCTTGTGTGTGTGTGTGTGTGTGTGTGTGTGTGTGTGTGTGTGTGTGTGTGTGTGTGTGTGTGTGTGTGTGTGTGTGATGGCAAGCAGCCCTAAGAACTAGAAAATCATGTACAGTGATGGGCTGCAGAAGGGAACTCTCCTGAGCCGTGACCGAGGATGTCAGCGATCAATGGATGCAGCATGTCCCGCTCATTTATCAAACAGAGACTGTAGCACTGCAATGGCTTTTCACTGCAAACTACTGGGAAAATAACTAAGCTAAGTCCATCTACTGTCTCTGCAGAAGCTCAGGTCACAGCTGCACACAACAAAAACAGTCTACCTGATGATAAAAAAAGACTATCTTTATAATGTTAACAGCACATTCCACATGCTGAAGCAGAGGCTAGAGAACAGGATGACACGGGGAGGGAACAAAATGAATTTCTCGCTCACTTGAGCATTAATTGTTAAAAGACAGATGCACATATGTATTAATTACAACTTAAAACAGAATGTGGTGCTTATTCCAGGCAATTTAAAAGAGGTGCCAAGTGTGGCTTGAACTTCAAGCTCTGGGTTTGTTCAGCATGCTGATACATGTCTGTAACTCCTGCAATGCAGTGATGGGAACATGACTGCAAGTAGGTGTTTTGAGTCCCAGCACTACTTACAGAGGGATAGGATCAGGGCAGGCAGACTAATAATAACCGGGCTAGGGCAAACAGAATACAAACCACAGTATTGCTCTATGTCTAACCGTTGCTACTGCAATACATAGTTACCGTCATGCTTCAGGATCTGTCAGCAACTTAAAAAGACACGTCAAAAACAAGACAATTACTCAAGTATGGGTTAGTTTAGAGATTTCAGGTGACACACTGTCAAATAGGAATCGGCTGTAAAGGTAACGTTAAACAGTTTTAAACCGAACCACGCCTGGGAAACAAACTGTTTTAAATCTCCACATGTAGCTAGCTAACGTTAATGTATCTAGCTAAAAAAAAATGAATAGCAGGTTTTGTTATTTTAACCACCTTAATAGTGGATAACATTTTGCCACGCCGACTTGTTAACGTTAGCTTAACATTACACAACAACACAACAGTGCTGCTGGCTTAACTGACTAACGTTAATGTTAGCCCGCAAGCTCGCGCAAATTTATACAAAATGCTGTCAACTTCACATTAAAATGTTTTAACTGGTGCTTACCGGGGATTCAAATAACAACAGAAATATGATCTGGATAGTCGGTGTATCTTCTGAAAGGACTATCCGAGCAAACTATTGCGAGTCCCCTCCTCGGCTCTTCACTTCGCCGGGTCCGGGTGGTGACGTGAAGCTAACGATAGTTAGCTAGCTTTATTGTGGTAGCTTTCCATATACCGTGGGGCAAGTCCTCTTCACAGCCTGACGGGCATAGTAAGACCGATAGACTAGCTAGCTAGCTAGCTAAATATCCTAAACAACGCCGGGTTAAATCACGCCTAAATGGAGAAACTGTCGGCACAGAAGGACAGTATCCCTCTCACCGTCCTCCTCTCCTCCTCTCTCTGTAATGCATGTGATGCCGTCGCTCCTCCCCTTTCTATTAAGCTCAGTTTTTTTTCCACCTCTCGGGGCTGCTTTCATAAAAATCCGCTGCCTGCCCACATCAGTTCCAGTGAAGGACAGTTCAAGAGGACAGTCTTCTATGCCGTCACTATGACTACAGTCCGTAGGGTAACACCAAGCATCTTTCAGAATCTTAATTCAGAAAAGGATTTATTGCCAAGTAAGTAACACTTACAAGGAATTTGCCTTGGTGGATGGTGCATACATTCATATTAAAAGGAAAAAACAATAAATGTAAAAGAAACAATAAAATAAAAACACAAATATGTAATGTACACTAATTGTTTAAATTATACTAAATGATATATTTAATAGTGTTAAATGCATAATTTAAACATCTAAATGTAAACTGTATACACGTTCATGTCCACCTACCTCAGATATAGCCTATATAAGCAACCTGATAGAATTGTTAATAATAATTCTTTATTTATTCAGTCAAGGACCATTTGCACTTTAGCATTGCCCTATTGTTTTACTGTTTACAATCCTCATTGAGCTGTCTGTTTACATGTGCAAATGTAGGCTACATGTATGAATATGTGTGTGTATGTGTATATATAGCCTACACCTTTTTTTATATACAAACTTATATCTGTACATAGTATTAAAAAGTTTATGTCTACCTTGTTTGGCTCTGTTGTCCTTGTTTTTAGCCATATGTATTTTCTGTGTATGTACTGTGAGAGCAACAAAAAGCTGGAGTCAAGTTCCTTGTATGTGTTCACACTTACTTGGCCATTAAATCTGATTCTGATTCTATGAGCAGAGCAGTTACTCAGTCCCAAATCCAAAAATTATAGTTTTATTTCAGAGAATTTGCCATGAATGATGCTACCATTTTGAAACCAGATCAGCAACGGGCACCAGATTTGTATGTTTCCAGAGCAGTGTTGTGTGTCTGATCATAGATGCATGCATAGCCACATCTTTAATGCCATCAGGGGGAATTATGTTGCATTATGTTGAGACTGACTAAAAGGGATAGGGGAGACTGGGGGCAACTATAGCACTCTGACTTCTTGCATCACATTTAATATTATAGGCTTGTCCTTGTTGGTGAAGTAAGTTATGAAGGAAAATGTAAAAAATGGTACAATGGCCGCCAGTCTCCCCTACATATAGCCCACGGTTTGAGCATGGACAGAAGGTGGGGGATATTAAATCAAACTGCATATTAAAGAGCCACTCCAGCTCTTATGAATTGCACTTTCATAAAGTTTTTAAATAATAATGGTCCAAATAAAAGCAACAGAGCCAAGATATCATCAATTTATCTCCTAGTATCGGGCAAGCTTTAAAAAACGCTTACAACAACTCCTACATTTCCCTTAATGCAACCAATGACATCTTTTGTTAGATCCTCCCTGCCTTACAAATGCCCTCATCTATCTTACAAGCTCCACACTTGCGGTTTGTAACTCAAGATTTCTGTTGAAGTATTAGCGAATTGGTGTCAAGTTTGATTCATTACAGATAAGATCATGAAAAGCAATCGGTGACACCAAAGACAGTGCTCTCTTTCTTTTAGCTATTCAGAATAATAGAAGGTGGTTTGTCTTTCCTGGGATAGTCTTTGGTTTCATCGAAACCAAGGCCGCCCAGTTAGGAGCCTGCGAGCCAAGTTTGGCCCATGCTCCCTGGCATTTGATAGCCTGGAAATCCTGGCAATGAGTAGTGACAATGGCCCAACTCGAGGGGTGGCACCAAGCATGCATTTGAAAATCTTAACACATTTTACTCCAAATGGAGCTCTCTCTCCCACAGAAAACACTTTTCCTCAACTGCCTGAAATGCCTCGCCCACATTCCGGTCTGAAATTCCTCATTCTCAATTACTGATGTCACTTTAGGAAGTATAGATTTGCATGCATACACTTGTTTTACTGTGTGTTTCCCAGATATGTCTGGACTTGCATGGCCCATCATATTCTGTTTAGTTCTCAGAATGAAACAGACTTAAATCCTCATTATGTAAGAGGTTTAGCAGCGATGGCGGTGCATGATAGCATTAATGCGATTGTGGTTCAAAGGGCAGGCTATAGTTGAGTTTGTACAGCTGACACCAAGGTCTGCCACCACACCAAACACTAAAGAACAACAGCAGTTAAATGTCACATTAAAATGTTATTGTACGGCTACATCATTTCTGGCTGGAAAATGTGTTTGTGGAGGATGTGATCCATCGAGAATCCATTATAATAAAGTAATACACCATTCATACCCTTACAATGAAACAGGATGTGCCAGTAAATATCACAGCTTTGGCTGTACTGGCTTGAATTAAGGTCATTGCAAAAAGTCATCATGTGGTGTGGTGTTCAGTGGTTCAGCGAGGGTGAATTCCTCCATTAGAAAGCCAAAACTTTACAGGAAGTGACTAAGTTACTCTGACATCGCAGTTTCATATTCACCTTCCTTGTTTCGCTCTTCCCTTTATTACCTGCACTCTCAACAGTCCAATAAAGGCAAACAAACAGGAAAATAATCGTTATATATGAGATTAGATTAGAATCAACTGTATTGTCATTGTGCAGAGTACAAGTACAAAGATAACGAAATGCAGTTTGCGTCTAACCAGAAGTGCAAAAAAAGCAGAAAAGTGCAATGTGATATACAAAGTATAGACAGGTGGTGTATAGACAGGACATGAAATATAGTGTAGACAGTAGTATACAGTTGGTTTACAAAAGGTGGTTTAGAGTAATATAAATGTGTGCAGTGTATTAGCATCAAGTGAAGCATATGTGAACTTTTTTTCTGGAAGTCCTCAGTGTGCTTGTGTGTTTGAAAAAGTTCACGGCCTATGGAGAAGGTTTTTAAAAGACTATTTAGAAATACAGATGGATATTCCTTTACAAGAATCATTAAGAGAACATAAAATGTATGCAGATTCCAGTATATTTTGTTAAATAGCTGTGCCAATTTTGATCAAAGGATGTGTTGACACAAAAACAACACAACACAAAATACTGTATGTTTGTATGGAAAAAGAAACGATACCGATACGATTACTTGAGATTTACCAAGGATATGCAGTGCCCTCTGCTGGGCGTTGGTTACAGTTACATTAAATTGCCATTCAGGAGGCATAAAAGGTAACAGACTTTCTCTGCCGTAGCCTACGTAAGCGGCCTGAAGTTTATAATTGTGCGCTGGTGTGTGCGTGGAGCCAGCATGTGTGTGTGTGTTGGGAGTGGGTGATAGAGCGAGGGTGAAGTGGGAGTGACGGCGATTAGCTTCGGAGCGAGTAGCGACTCTAGAGTCCTAGTGAGAGAACCAAAGTGTCTCCCCTGTTTCTTTCTGACCACGGTGGGAAATGTGTAGCAGGAGAAGTTAACCCTCTCCTTGATCTCATGTTGTTTATGGAGAAGGAGAACCAGGAAATGAGTCGGGGCCCCTATGGTAGATAAAAGTGATAATTCACTGTGCCCTTAAATGGAGAAAACGTGATGCAGTGCCCTAGGCTGGCCTTAAAATTGAGAACACGTGATGCAGTGCCATATAGGCTGCCCTACAGAAAACGTTCTGCACGCTGGTGCCCCACCACATGCAGCTGGGGCCCTTTTTATTTGATCTTTTTTGCCCCTGCCCTTCAGACAGCCTGGCTCCGCCACTGCCTCACTGTGTTAGCATTGTTTTTGTGAGTTTGTTGGCCTCACGGAGCCTGGCATGGCTGTAGACTGTTTGACATTAAATGAATGATGCTTTACAATTACAATCAGCAAATATAAGGAGGACAGATAAAGTTAAATCATTAAGATCCTGAATATGAAAGAGCATCAAACCTTTCATTAATTAGACTACGCAGCACATCTGCCGATTGTTTTCCTGATCAGTACATTCCTCGTTTTGTCTATAAAATGTCAGAATACACAGAAAATGCTGTCAGCTCAAGGTGGCCTCTTAAAAATGGCTTGGTTTGCCTGAACAACGCTCAAAACATTCAAAGCTTTTCACTATGCCATCATGTATCCCAAAGAAAAGCATCAAATTCTCAAATGTATTAATATAGTTTCATTACCATTATCAATACCAAAACACAGCCACCAGAGGGCCTCAATGAAACAAGACCAAATGCAACTTCCAGTAGCTTCATACAATGGGTTATTTAAGTAGAATAAAAAAAAAAAAATGTAAGCATGTGCGAATGTTCACAGACTATAGTTTGTAGACAACCATTTCAATTTGACTTTGAAGTAACTTAAAGATTGAACCAGATTTGGCACAAAAAGCTGCTTTAAATAACTAGTTAGCAGTCCTGTTTCCTAGTTTACAAGTGTCGACATTTGACACAGAGTGCTGCTGGGGCCTCAGTAACTTGCTGTCCACTTTTATTGCAACAGCTGACATTAATGGTGACACCTCGCCCCGCTGGGACTCAGAATCTCCTGCAGGTGTGTACGAGCCGAGAGCATGAGCGCAGGAAGTGGTTTTCAGTCTGACAAGCCGATCTCAGCAGGAAGCGCTGTCTCGCTTTGACAGGAAACTGATCTTAACAGTCAACAGTCCACACACCCACAGGTATCTGATAACAAGTGGATACTGCCACTCGTTTACTTATCTGCTTTATGGATCATGGAATAAACAATAGTCACGGGTGGTATTTGTGTGCTAGACCTTTACGTGCAGAATCATTGAAAATGTTGATTTCGTTACACAGGCGAAATGTTGTCTCTGGGTTTTTTATGTCATTGAAAGTACTACAAGTATATTTCTGAACCTAGAAATCCCAGTTAGTGTTAACTGAACTATTGATTTCTGAACCATTAAGCATCTTGACAGATTCAGTTGAACAGTAGAAGGTGGGGAGAGTAGGGGTTAGAAATGGAGCTGCATCCTCCATCATTTAACCAAACTGAGGAGGTTAAACCACATTTCTCATACCCACAGTGGGGCAGACTAAATTACTGACAAGACAAGCAGGTTTCCTGTGAGGTAATATTGGAGCTGAAGCAAGCCTACATCCTATCACAAATGTGTACATTTCTTTGAGTTATGGTTGTTGTGCAAATAAAAGGCTGATTTCTTTAAGACATCCTGAGTCCTGTGTTTAAAAAAGACTCCAGAGAGAGTTTTGTTTGGAGGGAAACCTTAGACATAAAAGGAGAACGGGAAGTGAGGAAGAAGGGAAGTATTAGACGAAAACACAAAGCACAGAAAACAAATAATGAGCAATGAGATTACTGTAAATAGATGAACTTCTCAGTGACATTTCATGAGGAAGTAAGCGCCTCGTGAGTGAAAGGGAGTTAGGTGCTGCAGCAACGCCACCTAACACAGAGCAGCTAGTCGCATGTTATTGCCGGATAACGTTTTGCAAGACAGGAAACGAGAGTAGCAAAGAGAGATTGAACCAGCGAAGACACTGACTACTGTCATCCTTAGCTCTCACAGCAGTCCCTAAGATTGCAGTAAATCAGAGGGGAAACCGCTGAAAGGCATTTCATTTCTGGTTTTGTTGGATGTTTGATGCATCCTTGAGAGGACAGACGAAACTTGAGTCGCACCTGAAATATCTGAAATGGGCACTGAGGAGAAGGCTTTAGAGCCTGCAGCTCAACAACCAGTGCAGGAACAGGGACCACCAGAGAAGGAAAAGGAATCCCCTGTGGAGCCCCCCCAAGGACAATCGTCTGAGACCAGCGACCCCCTCAACACGTACAAGTGGCACACGGGCTCCAAGGGAACACTCAACGAGGTGAAAGAAGACGGGGAGGCAGGAGCGGCAGCTGCTTCTTCCACATCCACACTTGATAAGATTCAGAAGGCCTCCACCAACAAATGGAGCAAGATGCAAAACTGGCGCAAGGCCCTGAGCGAGGACCCCGGGGACAAACATCCACCCAGTGGGAAAGGCGGAGAGGGAGCCAAGCCGGATAAAGGCGGCAGAAAGAACCCCTTCAGAAGGGCCCTGTCTGAGCCTCCCGGGTCACTGTTTTCAGCCCTGGCCCCTTCCTCCAGCTCTGCCAGCCCAGCTCATGCAGCGTCATCGTCCGCTGCTGCAGACACCCCGGGGGTCTCCTCCACAGACCCTTCGCAGAGAGGAAGCGGAGGGGCGCTCCTAAAAAAGTACCTGAGGACTGTGTCCCAGAAGCTTAAAAGGCCCAGGCTGCAGAGTCGGAACAGCACCCCAACATTACTGCAAGGTAATGCTTCCTGAACCTGAAAATATACGTTTAGTACAAATATATGAACCTTATTGCCCAGTCTTTTAATGTTTTGTTTGAGATTAGCACAGGAGTTTGAATCTTGATGTGTTAATACATCAAATGATGGTCAAATGGGAATCCTCACAACTAAACTTTTTGTTTTTATACGTAGCAAAATGGTTCCCGTGTCAAACTCAAATTCACTAAGGGCCACACTGGAAAACGAGAATAACATTAAGGGTCAACATGTATAGTTTATAGACATGTCGAAAGTCAAATATGTTTGACTGTATTATTGCATGACATATAGCTTTCTCGCTTACAGTTTGGTTGACATAAAGCCCTTAAATAAGTCAGCAAAAAAAGTTCCTTAGCCATCACAGAGTTTAGCAAATCAAGCAAAACAATGATTACATATTTTACGACAACCTGTTTCACAGCCCGAATATGAAAACTCTCTGGTTTTGGGGGAATTTCTGAGTCTCAAAGTCGGCAAATCTGCCAAATTCTGCTCTGAGTGTCGCATTATTGCATTTTGAAAACAGATCCCTTCTTGCCAGGGGCCAGATTGGGCCCTTGAGTTGACACGTGTCTTATGTGGTTCAAGCTGGATTCTACTGTATGTAGGATCATTGAGTGACACGCTTACAGTAGGTGAGGTATAGGTGACTTTCTTCACAGTGACACGGGATATAATAAAAACAGCTGTGTTTCTGTTAAGAGTATTTCAGCATGTTGTGCCATATTAGACAAACTCAGTGATAAAACATTACCTAAGACAAAAGCTGACACACTTAAAAAAAAAGATGACCTTAAGGAGGAACTTTAGGGGTGGGAAAAAAATATGTTATGTATCATGGCTGGGTTAGCTCAGTTGGTAGAGCGGGTGCACATATGTAGAGGTTTACTCCTCGACGCAGCGGCTGCGGGTTTGACTCCGACCTGTGGCCCTTTGTTACATGTCATTCCCCCTCTCTCTGTCCTGTGGAATTAAAGGCCTAAAATTCCCCAAAAAAATAATAGTAACAAAAATCGTATGTATCGTAATTTTCTTTTGGCGATGATTTCTAAAATTGATTCCTTTCCCTAAAATCGATATTTTTAAATTTTTTTTATTTATTTTTTTACCAATGATTCACCTACATATCTGCTGTTCATATGGTACCACCGACAGCGACTACATCATATCTGTTTCCAGCTAAACAGAGCAAAAGCAGAAAATCCATGTTACGTTCTTCTTAACAAATGAAATAAATGTCCGACTGACGGACATGTGATGTGCATTCTTCTTAGGAAACAATTAGTTTTTAGAAAGGTCTCATGATATATTGTCTCTAGAAGTGTATTATTCAACTTTTGTTTTTGTTAAAGAAGGAAAAGAAAATCGCAATACTTCTAGAATCGCAATAAATGAAAATCGCAACACAAATCGAATTGGCACCCGTGATGTATCGTGACAGAATCAAATCGGGACAAAAGCACATCGTCCCAGCCCTAAGGAACTTAAATAGTGAAAGGTAAAGAACAAAAATGAGTTGCAACTTGCAATTAATTGAAGACTCTCGAGGGTTTAATTCTGAGAAAGTGGAACTTAGTTATCTACCAATAAAAGCTACAGTGAGGTGTACATTCAAATAAATGGAAAACTTTGAAAATCTCTATTTTCAAGCAAAAGAGCACATCTCAGAAAAGCTAAAGAATCTTGAACGAAATATTAAAACTACCAGACACTTCATATGACTGAATTAAAACTCTTGTATTTATAATGACATCTTAAACAACAGGGAATCGCGCGGGGGACATGTCAAGTTGATTTGAACGCACCATAAGTAGGCGAGTGTGCACGTTACTCAGAATGCCCCCCCACACACACACACACACAACCCCACACGCATATATTTACGGCACCCCCTCCCACAAAATACTTCCAACGTCCCTGTGAGTAATGGATTCAAATGTGAAAAAAATGTGTTCACTTTTTGCATATTGAGGAACTTAGTACAAATATTCGGTTCATTGGCATGCTCCGCCTCTGTGTGGCCAGTTAAAATGTTAGCAGGTCTCCCATCGTGGAAGATGCGGCAGTAAAACAGTATGGAACGGCTTATGGAAATGTCTGTGTTTTCATTAGGGATCGACCGATACTGGTTTTTCAAGGCCGATACCAATGCCGATTGTTAGCAGTTAATCAAACCGATATTTGGAACCGATATGCATTTACAGTGAAAATGAAAATCTTTAAGTCAAAATTAAGATTTTGGAATGTTACAAACTCCAACACAAAACTTTGTTTAAATGCTTTAAGCAGTTATTTAATACATTAGAAACTTTTCGGTCTCAGACCATCAGGTAAGGTCTGAGACCGAAACGTATTTTTCTTCTAAATAAATTATTGCTTGCGTAATGGTCAGTGTGCGAGATTCTTTCTAAACATAATACCCAATAAAAGAGTCAGATTCAGTCAGTCAGGTCAGACTCAGTGAGTTAAACCGAAGCAGAGGGACAGACACAGAGCTGTAGCCGAGCCAAAGTAGAACACTTTCCAATTCGTTAATTTTATCGTTATCAGGCAAATAAAACACAGAGACAGATAATCTGCAAACTGCCAAAAAAACGCCCCGATAATCAGCCAAGACCGATAATTGTTCTATCCCTAGTTTTCATCAATCATAAATGGAATGTAGGGTAGTTGGAATCAGTGATTTGCCGAGACAAATGGGGGAGGATCTTTTTAAATAGAAATCATCCAACCTGAACAATCTGTCCCTCTCACTTCTGAAGTCATGGCTGCGTCTCTGGTAAAGACACAGTGTTGTGTGTAAATGTGTGAAGCAAGAGTAGAGGGGTTAAGCAAGGATGTAATCTCAGCCCTACCCTTTTCAGATATTTATCCAACATTAACTGGACAACAACAGCTGTTTATTAAACACATAAATCAAGTGTCTGTTTTATGCAGATGATCTGGCCTTTTCTCTCCCCCATTAAAAAAGATTTGAGCTGAACCCAGACCTTTATCAGTGTTGTCAGACCCTCACTTTCCAGAAAAGGTTCAAACTGCTGAGCGATGGCCCAGAAATGTAACGTAGCTGTAACTGAAGAGCAGCAAACCAATACTGATACTTACCAAAATTTACAAACCACTGTCACAGGAAACTTCCGCTCTGCTGAGAAGGAACTCAAAGCTAGAATAACACAGGCTCCAACTCACATTTCAATAATGTACAAAGAAAAAAATACATTACTTAAGAGGTGAATTAGGTCTTCTTTACTAGATTTATTAAACTCTACAGCCATATTTAAACTAGTTGCTCTACTGTTGCCTATCACTACAGTTAAGGTGAAAATAAAGCATCAGGAACCTCAGCCAACTTTGGAATAACATCAGAGAATTAGTTTGAGCCAAAGTTCACAACAAAAACTAAATACATATTTGGGCCTTGGCTGACTATGACCACAGAAACTGGGAGAAACCATGGCAACACACAGACTGAGCAACAATCATCCAGGTGTACAAGAGATTTCATCTGGAGAAAATCTCATTCATTACATTCCATACATATTCCTCATCTGTCATTTGTTGACGATGTTTTATTGTTGCAATAGTTTATTATCTATCCTATATATCTTCTCCTTTACTAGAAACACTTACATTGATCATAACATTCTGGCAATCACTTAACTGTTATTTTCATGTTATATTCATTATTGTACTTAAGCAAAACACTTAAAACATCACGCCCTTTAAGCTTATTAAAAAGGAGAACATTTAAAGTACCATGATGCAAATCTGTTTTGAAGGGCGTACACATCGAGAAACAACCACTGAGGAACTGCAGGATGTGCGCAGCTCATTCTGGTGTGTCATGAAAAGACAGCGATAGCATCAGTAAAGCCAGCAACTCCACAAATGGGAGTGGCCAAGTGCTGTGGAAGATAAGTTCCATAATTACCTAAAATATTAAACAAACTGCGTGTGCCTGCAATTCCGGCCATATTCACATTCATTGTACGGTATAGTAGGTTATCCACAGTGTCAGAAATGTCTTATTTATTTGGATTGTATGGTGGGGATAGACCACTTGCAACTTGTGTCAATTCTCTGTAAGATGCGTAGTGATGAATACCAATGTATGTGTGTGTGTGTGTGTGTGTTTGTTTGTGCACATCTGTTTGTATAGCAGATGTGGGTGAGGATGTACCCACTGAACTCCCAAGACTACAATGGGCCCCGCCTCAGGAGGTGCCCTTATGGGACATTAGCAATTGTATGCTTGAAGATGGACAAATTCTCATTTCTCCAGAGGAAGAGGTGCCAACACACACTTACAAGCCACTCACCAACTCCTCATGGTTCACCAAAAGTCATTACATATGTGAAAAATGTTAAACAGAAAGGTAAAAGCACTAAACTTCCTCTAAAGTGACTAAATGTGTGTGTGTGTGTGTGTGTCTTCCTCAGCCAACGATGTGGACCCGAAACCGTGTCAGCAGCTGCCTGTCCAACCTCAGCATGCAGAACCTCGTAGATATCGACACAGGTTAATACATCACCCACACACATGTATACATTTGGCAAAATAAAGAATAAATTCCTGTATTTTACATGAGTAAATAATACGTATGACCAGCTGCTACTGACATCACAGCAACACAGTAAGATTCTGCAGACAGTCACAGAGGAAATAGCTGAATGTGTATGCGTGCAAATGACTGTCAAATTACTTCCTCTACGTTTTTTGGGGAAGATAGCATCACGCCTGGGTGTTCTAGCAGTCCAAAGAAAACTCGTAGTGAGAGAGAGGGCATGGCCAGTATCTGCTTTCATTCAACTCTGGCGTTTTTGCTTAGAAGAAGCTGCAGTGTGGAAGTGACCGATCTTGTAATGTTTTTGGCTGGTTGGCGCATTGTCACCATCAACATATGTTAACGAGGAGTCAAAGGCCATGTTAAAGGGGCAGACGTCTAAGTAACAAGACGGTGGCACACCTTTGGACTAAATGATGGGATTTAGACGCTGGATTGTTTGTGGCGGGGCCTTCGGTAAGCAAAAAAGAATGGAAAATGTGTCTGACAGTACTCTACATTGTTCTTTATTCACATCTTTGATCTTTACCCTATAATTGAAGGGTTCAAAAATACACCGAAGAGAAAAATAAGGGCAAATCATGGAGGACTGTGATTTTGTGATTTCATCCTCTGCAAAGCTTTGAATGGGTTTCAATAAGAAGAATGTCTGCTCGTGAATTATAAACAAATAGTAAACTTTACTTCGAGAACTGCAGCTCCAGTTGAATACCACATCCTGTGTGGCCTAATCTAAAAGTATTTGCTAATACTACCGCTTTGACTATTGTTTTGAGAGTTGGTGGTGATGACACTGAATTTTGAATTTTGCAAAAAGGTTTTGAACCTAAAAGAGTTCCAATCAAACATTTGGTTTGTATAATTGAGTCCTGGAAACAAATTATTCAGATTCAAAGTATTGACTGCAAACCATAAATGGAAAGAAAATATATTCCTGTGTATAGTTGCCTTTGGCTAAACTAAAACATACGGAGAATATAAAAAAAAAACAATAAAATGAATATATAAAAATGAAATTGTCAATATCAAAGTGTGACTTTCTTCCCAATACTTAGAATGTAGCCCTGACCATGTGGGGTCACCAGGTGGCCCTCGACCAAAGAACCAAGATGGCGGTGTAAGGGTGAGTAAGACATCAGTTTGCAGCCTGGTCTCACAGAATTCCGTGAAATTATCACAAACTGTTAACAGCGCATTACGTGGTGGTGGCACGGAATGTGTGAAAATTCCGTGTGGCCACCACGGAAAACAATGCCAATGTAAAGTCAATTACAAGATTCCTAGAAATTCGGCATAAGGAGGTAGGTTGCGGTAGAGGATGGGTCAAACACAGGACTTTCACCCAGGAGACCAGGGTCCGTGTCCCGCATGTCACGTTTCATAAAGTTGCTTCTTCTTTTCCTGAACCCAACCGTCCCATTCTTCTCGCGTGTCACGGAACCGTAAGCCCACCCATGACCTTGAACTTAAGGGGCCGTGTTTATTTAATGTAATTCTTCCGAGGGCCCATCACGGAATGTTTTGCTATTCCGTGAAACTGCCACAGATTTTGAGTTAAGGGGCCGTGTTCATTTCACGGAATTCTGTGAGATCAGGTTGCATCAGAGATAACATTCTTTCTGCTACGCCTGCATTTCCTGTTGATCTTTTACATAATTGTTCTGATGGCATCGTGCTTGTCGCCCTAAGGCACTGATCAAGCGACGTCTCGAGAACAGGGCCAAGAGGAATAGCAACACCCAACTGAACCCTATAGGACTAAACAAAGGAAGCAGGTAAAGGAGGGGCGGAGCCACACGTTGTAAACATTCGGGGCTAACCACTTGAACATCCAAACACTGTTTTGTTTGTGTTGTGCTCTGTAATCCAGAACATCATGAAACCTTGACTATGAGGTTTAAGTGCAGACATAAAGTTTTGATTTATGGTTGTTTACATTAATATTGGGGAGGGGGGGGGGGGCACAAATGTATAACAGTCTACAGACACAGGAGCGTCTCTGTGAGGCTGAGGTAAATGCTAACTTCAGTGTGCTAACATGCTCACAATGACAATGATAACATGCTGATGTTTAGCAGGTATCATGTTACCAGCTACAACCTCTGGGGGCCATGAACGTCTGTACAAAAATGGTGATCGACGTGATCTCTACAAGATCACTTCTTTTTGAAACTTACCTCAATGACAAGAAAGACGAGATTCTAATCTATCAATACATATATCAAATGTATCTTCATGTAACCTTTCATAACAGTGTGTGGAAGTTCTACATAGAGCTAGAGTCCCACAGGTGTAACAATGGGTAGTCTGGGGTGAAAGTGAATTATACTAACCTTGACAATTCATGGTATATTTAATTGGTATTTTTACATTTGACATTTTACCATTTTGACTGGCTTTTTCTACTCTGATTATTTCTAAGGCACTATGGTTCCCGGGAGTCAGTGTCCATTCCAGTCAGTGCAGTGGAGAGTCTAGATCTGAGTGCAGACACCAGCACTGTCATCAGGCCGGTCCACAGCTCCATTTTGGGGGAGAAGTACTGCTTTGAGGTGTGAATTCGGTCGATGATACTCCTTCAGGCTCCTCAAGGAGCTTCCTCCATTGTTTTGAAAAAAATAAACTTTCTATCCCAGTAAAGCTAACATGGTCCTGTTGGTTTCAATGTGCTTATAGGTGATAAACTCTGAGAACACCCACTGCTTTGGCTGCTCCTCAGCTGCAGAACGTGATCGTTGGATTGAAGACCTGAGAAGGGCTGCCCAGCCCAACAAGGTAAGCCATTAGCCATTTGTTCCAAGAAATGTGTAATGCAAAATCAAAATCCTAATCAAAAAAACTAAATGCATCATTGTTCACAGGATAACATCGAGCGTACAGAGAACTCCTTGAGTCTGTGGGTAAATGAAGCGAAGGATCTGCCACCCAAACGGAGTTATTACTGCGAGTTACACCTGGACGGGACCCTGTTCGCCCGCACCAGCAGCCGAGCTGTCGGCAAGCTGCCTAACCGCTCCACCCTGGCAGGGGACAACTCCACTGTGTCTTCAGGAGGTCTGGGGGCCAGTGGAGGTGTGGCCGGAGGGTGTCAGTTATTCTGGGGGGAATTCTTTGAGCTAGACAACTTGCCTTGTGTCTCCCAAATCACTCTGCACCTCTTCCGCGAAGAAGACCCCAAGAAAAAGCGCCACTCCCGAGACGAATTCAGCCTGCACCCACTGGGCAGTGTGGTCATACCTTTAGCTGAGATCCGAGGGAGGACCTATCAGGAGAAGTGGTATCCCATTACTCCATACAAGGCCTCAGGCACAGCAGGGAACAAAGAACTGCTGGGGCCACAGGCTTCACTCCGCATCAAGGCCCGTTCTCAGAATTTGAAAGTGCTGCCCATGGAGAAATACAAGGAGTTTGCCGAGTATGTGACGGTGGATTATGTGGAAATGTGCAGAAACCTGGAACCACTTCTAAATGTGAAGCAGAAGGAAGAGCTGGCAGGAGCTCTGGTCCACGTACTGCAGAGCATTGGCAAAGCCAAGGTGGAGTCTAAAAGAAAATGCATATAACCTAACTGCATCACAATCAGATTTTTAAAAACACAACAAAAATGAATAATCAGACATATGTTTTCTTATCTAAATGTGTATGCTTCAGGAGTTCCTCCTTGATCTTGGCAGTGCAGAGGTGGAGCGTCTTGGAGAGAAGGAGGCAATGATCTTCAGAGAGAACACGTTGGCCACTAAAGCCATAGATGAATATATGAAGCTGGTTGGCCAGAAGTACCTCATTGCCACACTAGGTAAGGTAGCTCAGTGGTAAAGGTGGCTTTTTGTAATTGGTATTGGTTGGTGCTTTGCTTGTTTTCACCGAACTCTGTGCTTTCTTTTTTACTGCAGGAGACTTTATCAACCGACTTTACGCATCGGTGGAGAACTATGAAGTTGACCCTCGTAAATGCCATGCCTCTGAATTGTCAAACAACCAAAAGCACTTGATGGAAGCCTGTGAAGAGGTGGTGCAAAAGATTATTGCGACCAATGGGTGAGAGAGGAGAAAAGACATGAAATAACAAATAGTAAATGTTTAGGCCAGTAGTAGTGTCCGTTCAAATCACAAAGCTGATGCTTGATATGTTTCTTGCCTAAAGACCCTTTCCTGAAGAGTTAAACAAGATCTTCTCCAGCTGGGTGGAACTGTGTGAAGACCAGAGCAGACCAGAGATTGGCCAGCGTCTCATCTCTGCTTCCCTCTTCCTTCGATTCTTATGTCCTGCTATCCTCAGTCCTTCTCTTTTTGGTCTGACACAGCCTTATCCAGAGCCAAACACCCTGCGTACCCTCACCTTAACTGCCAAAGTCATCCAGAATCTGGCCAACTTCACACTGTGAGTGGCTACTTATCTGCTACCAAATCCAATGAGAATAAATATTCTCCTTAGTTTAGCCGAAGTGGTTTAAGTCAATGAAATGCTGTTGTGATTCAGGTTTGGAGAGAAGGAGGAGTACATGCTCTTTATGAATGAATTCCTGCAGCAGCACTGGGATGGAATGAGGGGGTTTCTACAAACCGTGTCAAATGGAGACACAGAAATTCCAATGTCTTCCTTCGATGGCTATGTGGATCTGCCTCTGCGCTTGGCTGTGCTCCATGGCCTTCTGGTAGACATCATCTATCAGAGGGACCAGGTAAGACAGAAAACCAATGAGTCCAGTTGGTAGTTAGTTGTAAAGCTTTGTGTAACTCTCACAGTATTTAATATTTGTGTGTACTGTATCTGATGAAGGCTGCTTTTTAAGAATCTTCCATTTCACCTGGTGTCCCTTTGTCAGCCAGGACTCTAAACTTCACCCCAGTGGAACCAATTACACCATATCTGTTTTTATCACTTATCAGATGAGTTGAATGGATCAAGGAGAGTATACATCATTCTATTCAAAACGGGATTTTCCTTTTCAATTCAATTCAATTCAATTCAATTTTATTTATAGTATCAAATCATAACACAAGTTATCTCAAGACACTTTACAGATAGAGTAGGTCGAGACCACACTCTATAATTTACAAAGCCCCAACAATTGCAGTAATTCCCTCAAGAGCAAGCAGTGCGACCAGTGCGAAAGTGGCGAGGAAAAACTCCCTCTTGGGAAGAAACCCAGGCTCTTGGTAGGCGGTGTCTGACGGTGCCGGTTGGGGATGCAACGAACAGTGGCGATAATAGTCACATTAATAATGGAACAGTGACTTCAAATGGTAGTCGTAGTAGTAGTTTTCAGCCTCCCTCTAAGATATGCATTGACTGGACTTAATACATCAAACTTCATGATCAATCAGGTTAAACACTGGCCTTTGGCATAAGGCAATTCTACTGTGTCCTGCCCCAGGAAGTAACACGACTGAGGAACAGATGATCTTCTCTCTACTTTTGGTCATAACTAATTTCTCTTCCCTCTGACCTTCTGCAGGAAAACCTTGATTACCTAAACCTCCTGTTTAGTATTAACCAGGGTTATTACTTGTTTGTTATATTAGATATATTCAAGTAAGTTAAGTAGTTAAGATTGTGTGTGTTGCTGATCTTAATCATTTGCATGGTATCTGTTTATCTAAAAGATCATACTATACTGTTGATTAAGTGGGGAAAAAAATGATTTTGCGGCTACCAATAAAAGCTTTAATACATTTAATAATTCTGTAATAAGTAATTAATATCATTATAACCCTCTAGATGAGGAGGAGGGGAGGAGTAAAATTTGATCTGTATCCAGACACTATTTGGAAAGAGCTGGTTTTGGACGTTTGCAATTAGCCATTTTTATTTCAATCTGCCAGACTAGTTCCAGATATAGTCAGGCACAGTTGACTACATCCTGATTGATGTCTGCATGTACAGCTTGTCTTAATGCCATTTTTCTTGTCCATACAAGGTATCTAGATACTGATCAAATGTCTAAAGAGTATTCTATATGGGGCCTAACATGCAGCTTGTTTCTCCCTTAGGACACAGTTGAAAAGCTGCACCCTCTGCCTTCCATTCTGAACCAGATAACAGAGTCACTGGGCCCCGAAGCACATCGGATCATAATTAGCAGGTATGTTTAAGGCCTATATCTTAATTGACTTGTCAGCAACTTGTAACTAGTATTATGAACTTGAACTTGGTTTTGTTACATGCTTTTTCTTGCAGCCAAATGGGACAAGCCAAGCCAGTGTACGTTCCTCCTAAAGACTTGAGCAAGTATAGCCCTCACCAACCATCCCTCCAGCAGCTTCCTGTGGACTCCAAAGGCCTACAAGATGGGTATGATAGTTGCATGTCTGTAAATGGGCCCAGCCAACATTGCTGGGCTTAGCCAATGTTGTTTTTTTTAGGTCAATAACCATGAAGGAGATTTCTGATTGCCCCTCAAGTTTTTGTACCTGTGATCCATCCACTCATTGATTTATGCCACTTATCCAGTATGGCTTATGGGAGTCTAGCATTGCCAGACTTTACTCTTCTTACTCTTATTTACCTTTAATTTGACTCTGAGCAACTGCAATTAAACAATTTCCCGAGGGGATCTATAAAAGTATTATGATTCTGATACTATTTAGCGCTGTGGCTCCACCACACATACAGTCTGTGATAGGAAAAAAAAAAACGCTCTGTGTTGTTTGCATTTCTTTAAACCAATCACAAGTGTCATGGGTGGCGCTAACCTCCGGACACAGCGACGGTGGCTCTGCAAAATAGTCTGGGGAAGGAACTTGTTTTGGTGGAACAAAAGAAAATGCCACATACAATATTACATGAAGTTAACTGTTCACACAATACAGTAACGTGAGCTATTTAAATTAGCTGGATACAAACGTAATTTGCTCTTACCAGTGTATCGCTGCATGTACTTCGTCCACAGCAATCCCCAACAGTCGGACCCAAAACATCCCAGTTAGATATTAAATGCTGTAAAGATATTCTTTGTAAATCTTTACAATCCCTCCTTGAAAGAACCAAGCAGGCCTGGCTTTTTGCAAGAACCAAATTTTCTTCAAAACTTGCTATTTTCAGCGTGGAGCTCGCTAGCTCGAAGATCATTGTTTCCCGGAGTGAACAGAGTTTGAGAACAGCAAGTGGAAGGTGAGGGACATGTTAGGCATTATCCTGGAAATGTGTTTCCATTGATCCAGACTAGGCTTGTGGTAGCTACAATGCAGGTAGGCCAGAGTTACTTAGATGCTAGACCTCCAGCTATGTGCTCCAGATCTTTCTGGCAAATCCAGAGGTACTCTACACCATGTTCAAAAGAAGTACCATTTTACTATGTTTTACTGCAATAAATCTGTGGTAAGTGAAAGGCTTCCCTTATATTATCACCATCATCCTTTACTCACTTTGGGATAAATGCATAAAGCACAAAGTGTGCACAAAGTGTCCAGTACAGGTATAGGATGGTTAAACCTGCTAAGATAACTTGCAGATTTTCCAAATGCCATCATTTGATGTACGGTACTTAAATACATTTTTCGAAGAAACAATTTGCACATCCAACAATTCTTCTGTGCAGGTGAAGATCCCACACTCTGCTCTTGCTACAGCATCACCATTTTGTGAAGAAACTAACTTTTCAGTTCCTCTGGACCTTTGTCACACGTATACTAAAATACACTTGAACGTTAAATAAATGGTGATGCTGCAGCAAGAGTGCACGATTTTCCTTTTTTTGTCAAGACTTAGAACAATTAATACATTCATCCATGCATGCATTTATTCATTCATTCGACAGGGATGGCAGGACTCGGAGGAGTATGAGAGAGAGGAAGCCAGTCACCAGAACTCAGAGTGCTCCACACAGACGTCCTGGTCAGGCAAAACATACCTTGAAGAGGCAGATAAGTTCTGAAGCTCTGCCGACAGCTGACAATGAACAAGAGATGGAGACCAACCAACCTCTTATCTCATTACCAAATACCGTGAGTAAAAAGAGGAACTGTGAGCCTAGCTCGGCTATTTTGGCTACTGAGCTCAGAAGGTCATGTGCTCATGCCCTTGCTATTAATACTGTCATTAATACTTTTTAAGTAGGCTATCTTGAAATAATGCATGTTTATTCATTAGTAATAAACATGTGTTGACTTGTATGTTAACACAGAGATAGTATGACTCTGTGTGGTTAATTGGAAGGAATTAATTTGACTATATTTCCTTTTGTTTCAGAGTGCCAGTGTCAAACGTCCACATGCTCTGGTTCCATGGTTCAAAGTCAGCCACAACAGGGAGTCAAGTGAGATGAAGACTGAGAATGAGCAGTTCAACTTACTGGATAGGGTATGTGTCAAACCTGCTTCCCCACTAAAGTGCAATTCCCCACTAAAGTGTCATAATTCTGGCTGTGTAGTGTAAGATTTCCTTCCTACATTTCAGAAAATGCACAAGGTGGGGAAGCTGCAGGCCTGGGGGCAACTGGTGTGGCCTTTCTGTGTGGAGTTGGCATGATCCCCTGGTGCCTGTGTGGGTTTTTGTGCAGGTGCTCCAAAAACATGTAGCTTGGGTTAACTGGTGACTCAAAATTGCCGAAATGTGTGAATGTGAGCATGAATGGTTGTCCGTCTCTGTGTGTCAGCACTATGATTGACTGGTGAACTGTCCAGGGAGCAATGTCAGCTGGGATCGGCTCTAGAATGTCTAAAATGAATAACTTTTAGTTTTCATTTATTATTGTTGTAGGCCTAAAGTGATTATTACATTCTTCATTTAGGCTATAAAACATTTCAGTCAACTAAAATGTGCATCATAGCCTACGGCCACTGCGCCAATTTTTGCTGAGTGGTCTTGAGTTTCCATAGACCAGCTATGGATTCCACATTCCCAAAAAGTAATATAAAGGACATTTCCAAAACAAGCACACTGCAGTTGTAGGTATCTGGCTTGTGATGAGAGAAAGAGAGTGATTTCGGAAGTGCTGCAGAAAGCAGAGCAAATGTACTTTAAAGAATTGGCTCAAATGGTCAGAAGACAGGGCAATAAAACTCGCAAAAAACATCACCATATTAACAAAGGCTCATTCAGACCTATTTGTAGTGTTGATTGGATAATTTAGTTTTAATATGCTGTTACCTTTATTATAAGGCTCAAATATGTTTTGCGGCTCCAGACCAATGTTTGTAATTTTTTTTATGGCCCAAAATGGCTCTTTTAATAGTAAAGGTTGCCGTCCCCTGCTCTAAGGGATAAGCAGGTATAGCTAATGGAATGGAATATCATAAAATGTCAAATTGTCATTCACATCCCAGCATGCTCAGGAGCTGTCAGAGCTTCGTCTGGGGATAGAGCAGGTGACAGAGCGTGAGCTGGACATGGCAAAGCGCCTGGAGGACTTCATTATCCAAAGCCAGGACCAGAATGCAATGCTGCAGGCTGAGGTGGCCAAGCTCCAGGATCAGCTGACTGTGCGAGAAGAGCAGCTCGCCAGCGCCACCTTCAGGTATGATAGTAGAGCTAAACAGTAATGTGCATGTTCTAAATGTCAGCAAATGTGTTCTATATATATATATATATATATATATATATATGTATATAGTTATTGTAACTCCGTCTTCTGATCCTAGGATCAGTGCTGTGCGATACCAGTACCACCTTTTATTTGTGTCGGCCCTTTTTTAATGGACAAAATATCTATCTATCTATCTATCTATCTATCTATCTATCTATCTTAGGGCTGTCAATCAATTAAAATATTTAATAGTGATTAATTGCATGATTGTCCATAGTTAATTTGTGATTAATCACAGATTTTTTCATTTGTTCTAAATGTTTAACACCTAAATAAATAAAGTCTCTTACTACTTGAAAGTCTCTATCCACAGCACTTAAAGAAAACTCACCTAGTTCACCTGTTACTCTCGTTATTTCCTTCTTCCAGAACAGCAAGGAGTTGAGTTTTCATTAAAAGAAGATTATGACTGGTGTGTAAACCGCATGCCAAATGAATCAGGGCACACAAGGCCATATGAACATTTGCTGACAAGCATTTAAAAGGGCTATTGTTTTAAACGGAGTCCGACCATAGACTGTATACTGTATAAAGAGAGTCCGATGCAGTCACTCCACATAAAAGACACCAGGGCTACGTTCACTCCAGCTAACTTCAGGGTGAACAATGAGAGCAAATCTATTTTAACCAAATATTCTCTGTCTTTTTATCGGTGTCTGTCACAGGCTGGGTGTGATTGAGGAGGAGAGGGAGGAAGATGAGAGGAAGCTAAGTGTTGCCATTGCAGCAGCGGAGCGAATGAACGTACTGGTAAGAAAGACAGAAAAATGATCAAGCTTTGTTAAAAAGAATAGTTCACCTTACATATCACAATTGACTGGTTCATTTATGCAGCTTTAGGTGAAAAGCATTCATTCTAAATTGTATTTAGTTATACATATTTTAACTAATTGTGTGATGCAATGTTAATTTGGAGTCCTAAAATCCAAATTAAATTAATTTGAGAGTGTGTTTGGTGCCATTTTTAAGGTTTCACCTGACCCGTGATTGAATAGATAATAAACTTAACCTAATTTTGGAGTTAACTATGATGTGATGTTGTTATCAGTTCACATGCATTGCATCCTTTCCATAATACTAAGGCCATTACTATGGAGTTATTCTGAGAGAAACCCCTTCATTGACAGTATACAGCAGTTGAATTGCATACATGAGTGAGCAGATGAAAACTCTTTTCTACGTGCTCACAGGAGGAGCAGTTTGCAGACCTGCTGAAGGACCTCCACCAGCTCAGTGAGGCCTACAACAGTGGCCAAAACAACATGCAGCATCCTGAAAAGCCACACATCAATAGCATCTGAACTGTGACAGCAAAAAGATTTAGAGCTGCGCTACAAGTTTGTGTAAATACATACGTAGAGTTCATGTGGAAGCCACTGCCTGAAGTCAAAGTTATGGTTTTGTTGATCAGATGTAATTTCATTTTATAAACATGATTGGAATAAAAGTGAGTGGGCGACTGAGGTAAAAAGAAAAACCTACAGGAATATTTACTGTATCTTAGCTACAGATGTGTTTTGAGTTGTAAACCTGGTAAATAAAAGAACTACAACCAAAGGTGTTTCTCTCAGTACATTCTGCAGCGGGTCATTCTTAGTGCAACAGTGGTGGAGCATTACTAAGGCTACATTTACATTGCTACGTTTTGGTTTTTAAGTGGAGTTTTGAGCCAAAAGCGATCCTTGTGTTTTTAGCTCCAGTAGAACTGATCTCTGTTTAAACTAACACGACCATACCGCATATCTCACCAACATTCTCATTTACTGGGCATGCGTGTGCCGGGGTAAACACATAGACAGTAAAATAAATGGACAAATTGACACCGTTGTTTTCAACGGAGACCAGTGAAGGATATAAAAAGCTCTTTTCCGGTGCTGGCTGAGCATTACTGAGCAGCCTCCAACTGAGCTTGAAGACGTAGATGTGACGTGAGCAACGTGTCTGAAAGTTGGAAGTCTTCTGGTAGCTGTGCCAAGAGAAATCTCAATCATTCCCAATCTTACAGAGACGGAGAGTGTAGGTATATGTAAGGAGATAACATAAGCACAGGCTAATCATTGATCACTAACATGCTAGTTAACATTAGTAATTAAACTTAAACAGCTAATGTAAGTCCAAACTGCCTGCGAGCTTCTCCTGTACTATACGGTAATTCCTCTACTATGAGACAGTAAGTCGCGTGGTTATGACACAATCGTTAGCCTATTTTTACAAAACCGTCTGCTACGGAGCCATAACGTGAGGTGCAAGGTAATGGAGCCTTTTATACGTTGTCGTGTTTCTTTAGAAATAAACAATGGACAAATAGAGTCTTTAAACGCTTTGGATGTAAAGTTATTTGCTGTCAAAGTGACGTCAAAATGAATGGCAGTCAATGGAATGCTAACGGCGCCATAGAAGGTATGCTTTGTGGAAGCTGGCTTACCCCCTTGGGTGAACAGGAGGCAGCAGCTATACTCCACCAGTTGCTGGTAGTTGCCCTGGAAACGTTACTAGCCCATCTCAGAGAAGGAGACGTCATGACCCAATCAGGTGGCCGGTGAGACTGAAACACAACCCTGCAGATTCCAAACCAAAATGGGGTCAGAAGCGTTTTTAAATTTCTCCGGTTTAGGGGCTGCGAGGTAAAAAGATAATCGTTATTAAACCAAAACGTAGCAATGTAAATCTAGTATATCTACCCAGCTAAGTAGGCTTATAGTTTTTAGGTACTTTTGAGGCCTACTTTGGGGCTTTTTACTTTATGATAGTGAATAGACAGGAAAGGGGGGAGAGAAAGAGGGGATGACACACAGCAAAGGGTCCCAGGGCAGATTCAAGCCCAGGACACTGCCAAGACTCAGCCTACATGGGGCGCACTCTGTACTGGTTGAGCTAGAGGTCCCACTTGTAGTATACTTTAATTGAGAATTATCATTAGCTGCTTTATACTTCTACTCCACTACATTTAAGGGGGAAATACTGCACTTTATACTTCACTACAATTATTTGGCTGCTATTATTATTTTGCAAATGTTACATGAAGACACATAATCAACTTATGAAATATGATTCACTGACATAAATTAAACTACCGAAGTAGTTACCCCCATCCCCTACAACATTAAAATGCTGCTTACACATTATTGCATCCAATAGTATTGAAATCCAATACTATAATCGATACTGGATCACCATGGCCTAGGACAGTTCATTCAATATTTGTGAACATGATCGAGCTACTCTCTCTCAAAGCCAGAAACCAGGGGCCTCATTACAAAAACATCCTAACTCTGAAGTCCTATCTTATCTCAGTTTAGGATGACATTAAGATGTTTTGGTATTACAGAAACATGTTTCCTGACTCCATTTAGGAAAATCTACTATCTTAGGATAGGAATTTAGTTATTACTGAACCGTCCTAACTTAGGGATTTCTCAAGTTAGGAATCCTAACTTAGAATGGCATAGACCCTGTCCTAAATTCAAAATAACTGCAAAAATGGCACCACCTTAAGTGAGCATTAGCCGGAGATGTTGCTATCTGCGTGGCTAAACCTCTTCACTTTAATCAGCAGGTGGCAGCAAGACATCGGGAACTTGGCTTGGGTCTTGAGGAGTTGTAGCATTTATTCACTGACAGATATAGCTTACACACACTGCACTGCTACGTTCACAGTTATAATGTTACTACTAACTTCATACTGACCGCCACACACAACATCACATATTAGCATTGAAGCACTCTAGTTTTTGGATTTGGTAGAGAGTTGTTCATGTTTACTAATGTTTTTGGACCGTCTTAGACCCTAGGAATAACATGTATGAATTTTGAAAATGGGCGTAGTTGCCCTTTAAGGTTACACCTTAATACAAAGTAATAAAAAAAAGTATTTAAATTCCCGTATTTAAATTATACTAAATATAGAAATGTATTAACTTATATTTCCCTCAGGGAAAAATTCACAGGGAAATTCCCTGTGAATTTTTTACGTGAAGGACTTATTTTAGAATGGTGTGGATCTGTCCAACAGCTTTTTTGTCAGCTCTGTTGACAATTTATGCAAAATGTATGCCATTTTTTGGACAAAATGGTAACATACAACCACAAGACACTCCTCCTGATGATTCTGCTAACCTGCCGGTCAAGATGTTCAAATGTAAACACAGGGCAAAAAAGTGGAAAAAGTAGAAAAGATGAACTTCACCTACAATCCCCACAAGCAAGAGCATCTCCTGCCTGATCACAGACGACAATGAAGAGGTCTATCTGAAAGAAGTACAACCTACTCATGAATGTTAGCAAGACTAAAGAGATGATAGTGGATTTTGGAAAGAAGCAGGGAAGTAACTATACCCCTCTTAATATCAACGGGTCCTCAGTGGAGAGTGTGGACAGCTTCAAGTACCTTGGTGTCCACATCACTGAGGGTCTAGCTAGTCTATATCCACCACGTTCCACTTCCGCTTTCGGGATTGCTCGGAAATTCCGCTGGATTTCACTCTTTTTGACCGGATGTCTGTTACTTTCTTCGTGTTGGAATTTTAAACTCTGGTGGATTTGTGAGGACTATGGTTAACTGCTCCTCAGATCTCTGCAGGGTAAATCCAGACAGCTAGCTAGACTATCTGTCCAATCTGAGTTTTCTGTTGCACGACTAAAACAACCTTTGAACGTTCACGTTCCACCAAAACAAGTTCCTTCCAGAGGCTATTGTGCACGTCTGGCGCTTAGCACCGCCCAAGACGATTGTGATTGGTTTAAAGAAATGCCAATAAACCACAACACATTTTTCTCGCTGCGTGGACTAGCCAGACCATCCATCTATGCTATAGTAACTGTAAAGGCTTGCTGTACAGACCTGAAAGTTTACAGTTGTTAAACTGCCAGTTCATAATCTATAATTTGTTAGAAAAGATAGCATGCTAACTAAGCTAGCGTTGGTAGCATTCAGTTAATTTTGGAAGATTGTCATAAAAGTTGCATTTTTTCTACTCACACAGGTAGAACAGACACCAACCAGTAAGACCAGAGACTGAACCATAATAGTTATGGCAGGTAAGAACTGCCAGTTCATAATCTATAATTTGTTAGAAAAGATAGCATGCTAACTAAGCTAGTTATTGTACAAGTCTAAAGGTAAGTATCATGTTACAGTTGAGCCGGAGACAAGTTATGTTGTATCCATGATTTTGTGGAGTTTGTGCTGGGTGTCATGGTCTTGGAGGAGAGGCGGAGTTGGTGTCACTGGAGTAGCACTGGGGCCTCATTCATAAAACCTGTTACGCAAGAAAAAGTTGCGTGAAGCAGGGTGAAATTTGTCGTCGCAACATTCCTCGCAATAGTCGGGATTTATTAAGAATTTCCATGCGTAAAAATGTTCCCAGTTTTCCGCAACCTTTTGACCACGTAATGCTCCCAAGGTTTTGTAGACTGTGTTTCAGTGAACTCCGATGGTATGCCCGTTTTCCGAACCCAGTTTTTGTTTTCCTGAACCCAACAATCCCGTTCTTGCTAAACCGACCCAGAGCCAGTCGCGGCGCCCGGCGAGGGGCTGCCAGCAACGGGGAGAGGCAGGGGATCACCCACACCGTGCAGCGCTTTTCCTCCGCTGCTCTCTCCTGCCTCTCCCCGTGAAGTGCGTTGTTTGTTTGATGTGTATCTGTGTGTGTGTGTGTGCGTCTTTATGTGGTCGTGTTTGAGGTGTCAGTGTGTGGGAATGTTGTCTTTCTGCACCTGCTATTCCCACACAAAGTTACTAAATTGTTACATTTCAAGCACTTTCACCTGTTTTGATTAAGTTCTAGGTAACACTTTACAATAAGGTACACAAAAAATAGGTAGTTAATGATTAGTTACTGTTTTTGAAAGGGTAGTTACCCTTTTTGAAAAGGGTAGTTACCCTTTTTCAGAAGGGTAACTAGTAACTACCCTTCTGAAAAGGGTAACTACCCTTTTCAAAAAGGGTAACTAACCATTCGTTACCCTTCTGAAAAAGGGTAACTACCCTTTTCAAAAAGGGTAACTACCCTTCTGAAAAAGGGTAACTACCCTTTCAAAAACAGTAACTAATCATTAACTACCTATTTTTTTGTGTACCTTATTGTAAAGTGTTACCTCCTTGTTTTCTAAACGAAAATGATCATATGATCATAAATGTGATCTCACAGGGGTAAATGTCAAATATGAACCATAAATGATGTATGTCTCATAGGTAATTGAGCTAAATCTGTTAAATTTTTAAGTTTGTGTAACAAAAATATGAACACCACAAAAGGATTAAGGCTTCCAAACAGGATTTTGTTTTGATATTCTAACTCTGTTAGGAGCACCTCGATCTCACAATCACTGAATCGGGTTTTTTCCCCATGTTTCCGTTTGGTGACTGGTGATCAAGGGCTCCTTTCAAGGCTGGAATATTCATTGATTGATTAACATGGACCTTATTAGGACAAATATGGGACGACCTTGGGAGGAGCGTGAGGCTCGTGCAGGACCGCATAAGGTAACGCACGTCCGTATTTATAACGAGAAGAGTGCGTACCGGTGTGCGCCGCAAGGTGTTATAAATCAGAATATTGTTTTTGTGTACGAAAATTCTGACTTTTTTGCGCACAAAATCTTTCAGAATAGAATCTACGCACAGTTTTATAAATGAGGCCCCTGGAATTGCAGTTCATGTTGGCAGAAATCTGTCAGTGGGGGAGGATTTAAGAGAGTTAGTGTAATTCAATTCAATTCAATTCAATTTTATTTATAGTATCAAATCATAACAGAGTTATCTCGAGACACTTTACAGATAGAGTAGGTCTAGACCACACTCTATAAATTCCAAAACCCCAACAATTACAGTAATTCCCTCAAGAGCAAGCATTAGCAGTGGCTGTTGCGACAGTGGCGAGGAGAAACTCCCTTTTAGGAAGTAATATGTTCTGTATGCAAAAGATTTTATTTCCTGTCCGTCTAGTGGAGCTTAAACAAGTTACATGGGGCCCAAGTGCATTGTGTCTTCCTATCATCATAGAGTTTCTGGTAACGGTCTGTTATAAAAACCATGGGATGTTTTTGGGTATAGCCTGTATAACGCATTTTACTACTAATAATAAAACATGTAAAGTGTACATTATAGACTGTCAGTAGTAAGGGTTTATTACAATTTGAAAGAAAAGGCAATGGAATAGATAGAATATAGATTACCTCTATAATTTAGAAATGCTTTTCTTTATCCAATTTAAGATGACATTGATTGAGCAGATTTCGTGTTGTAAAGAGGGATTATTGACAACCACGCACCACCCCTGTGTGTGCTGCATCCTCCAGTGTGTGTGTGTGTGTATGTTTATGTAATGTGTAGGAAAGATCCCACTGTATAGGGTCGTATTCTCAAAGCTATTTTTCTTACTGCTAGGACTGACACCCATTATTATTATTATTATTATATATATTTTTAGCAGTTTCTCCTAATTTCACCAGTTATGAGCTACTTTTAGCCCTAACATTCTTTGAGAATACAGCCCAAGGTTCATATATTAACATCGTAATGTCTTCTAAGCAAATAATGAATGAATGTGAGTAACGGTTAAGCTCTTGTACTGTACAGTTGGCACTTAGTGTATTTCTGTCTTTTTATGCTAGTTCCGTATGAGAGGAATGAAAATCAACCCTTCAAGCAGCCACAAGTTCCTTGCACTAGCAAGAGTCCAGATGAGCTGAAGGCGAGCAGAGGGCTGCCACAGGTACATAAGAATTATTTGTGTGCTCCTCACAAGTCAGCTTCAAGGTAAGAATAAATAAGATTGAGGCAGCTCTATCAGACAAGCCCATTTACACACTAAGCAATGTAGCTTGAATGTAATTCTCCCTTGTAAGTCGCTTTGGATAAAAGCGTCTGCTAAATGACTAAATGTAAAGTACAGTGTTCATTTCAACATTGCTACAAACCTCACAGTGGCAGAAAAGATTCTGTTGTCCAAACAGATCTTATGAGAGCTGATGCTCACGGCCTGTGGTGTTTCAGGTTGTAGCCTGTGTACACCCACTTGAACAAAGCATGGGTCAGTTGGTGTGTGTCCCTGAGGCTCCGTTGTCTGATCGGTTGACCTCTCTGCCTGAGATCTGTGCGTTCCTCCTTCAGCGTTTGGTTGTTGGTGTCCATAAAGGGGAAGTCAAGGTTGGTGACCCTGATGATGTAGCAGTGTCCTGACATGCTGCTTTCATAACTCTGAAAAAGTAGAGGAATATAGAAGTTATAGCTTACTTCAGTCAAAGGGTTTGACAAGTGATCATGCTGGCTTTCTCTCCTTACATACCAAGGCATTTATCATAATTGGTTGTGACCCCACTCCAGTCTTCTTTTGCACTCTGAACACTCACAACCCTGCACAACCAAAGTTGACAATGCTTTTCCTCCAAATCACCTTACAATGTATTGCTCTTAAAATGTTATTAGTTGTCTTCTCATGTCTTGGTGCTCTCAACACAGTGATTTGGACAGTATTCTATAGTCCTGAATTGAATTGTGACCTTTTGACCTCCTCCTACACGGTTTTGTCGCAGAAACCACTGTAACACTTTTGAATTTGAATATAGAAAATCTTGCAGAAATGTCCGACTTCCAAAAGGCTCTTGAAGATAGCAAGCATCTAATAGCCAAATTTGATGCAACTGCTGTGAGTATAGATTTGTTTGTGTTTATATGTGGCCAAGTGTAGATTTGTAAATAAAACAATTAATGGCAACTCACTTACTCTAGAAAAATGATCCTGCCACGCCAGTACAATGGCAGCCACAGGACAGCAGTGGCGAAATGCTATTTTAAAGACCTGGTCAAGCACCACGAGGTCAAATTCCTGCCAAAAAAGGTATGAATTATTACTGTAGTACTGTTGGTACAAAACAATTGGTATTTTCGAATTATTATCCATCTATCAAATAAAAGCATCATATTTCCTATTGCAGCAACAAGCAGCATTCCAGAAACAGAAAGTTTAATTTGACGTCCTAGGTATGCCTTTGCTTTGGTTGTGGTTTGTGTTTTGGCTTTTTTACATTGTAATGAGGCTCTCAGTAATGATTATTATATTCTGTGTGATAAGATACCAATTTCCAGGCCTACTCTGTCGACCCACCAACAAACCCTGGAACATCTCAGCAAAATGTCAGCTGGGGTGAGAGGCAGGGACTCCTTATTTCGAGCATTGATGTCCTCCAAGGTCCTAGAGCCTGCCTGCAAAATCTGTAATGAAAGGGCAGTAATTTACTACAAGGAGTGCATGCCCAAGGAGTTCCTTTGCAGTGAGTGTGATGTGAGGGTCCATGCACTTATGTGCTACATGATAGGAGTGCCATTTTTGAGGGGTTTTATCACCCCTTGTCCCCAACTACAATTGTCCAGCCTGAGGGTGATGGATACAACCTGATGGAAACAGATGTGTTCATATTTACATAAATTATGTAACATTATGGTGACAAATTAGCCTGAATATGACGTTACATATATATATATATATCTTTTTATTAGTGCGATTTCTACCAGTCAGCCTGCCAAAAATATGTGGTTGCTGTCCAAATGCTCTGGCAATGACAGCAGCCAGAGGAATAATCCTGGTTGGGATGAATGGTAAGATGGATATGTTGTGTCCCTACATAAGTTAACACTGTACAAACAATTATTTCAGGACGTTACAACCTGTCCATCCCCTCTGTAACATGTGGCCTGTGCTAAGAGAGTTGGACAGCTGGGTTGGAGGACCTGGTCAGGTGTGGTTACTGGCCTGCCACGCTGAATCACCACACCCTGTACCAGGTCGAAATTATGAAATCTTTTCAGCAGCTGAAGGTGCTTGCCCCGGGGCTGTCACGTCAGGCATACCTAGGAATGTTGGAGGAGAGGAGTAGAGCCTGTGGGAGAGTAAATATAATTGTTTTCCTCTTGCCTTTAAAAAAGAATTATTTTCATCACATATTGACATTCAATATCTTTCCATATTTATTTCTATTTAGTCAAGCAACATCTGTGGAGATTCCTTTCAGCGGGCCTTCATTGAATGGTCACACGCAGAGCATGAGGTGGAGAGGGCCATGGGGATGGACCCATTTCTCTGCTCTGCATGTGTTCCAGAGATGCATGCCATTGCCGTGGATGGCAATAGGAAGCACCACCATTTCCAAAATGCCACAGGGTATTACATTTTCCTTTATACAGTATTCAAAGAAGATATTTATAATGTATGAGCTGTATTTCATAGACTTTATTTACATAATTTCTAAAAGGTCTAATGTAGGTCTATTTGATGGCTCATTCTTTGCCAATGATGAAGAGGTGGCCAGCTTTGTGCAGTCCATCCATACCAACACAAAGCATGTAAGTTAGTCCCCAAAGTTCTATTTGAGCCGTGTACACTGTTGTTTTCATGAACTTCTGAATGATTGTGTTTTACCAGAGATCAGGCAGAGGCAGGTGTGGGACAAGCCAGTGGGCAGCGGCTAAAGAAGTTAGTAGATCCTCCTCCTCAAAAATTGATGAGGGTTTCGAAATAGCCGTCTGCAGGCACGGGGTCCTCCTAAAAGCCTTAAAATATGTTCAGAGGTGAAATATTTGTAATATAAACTGTTGATTTACATGATTCAATTACAACAAGCACATTATATTATGACTGTAATGCATCTCTGACATGTCTAGGTTTTTCATGTCACAGCCACTGCAGGCAGTGCGACCCCTCCTTTCAGTCATGCACGCCAAAGCCCATTCATGGACATGCAAGGTTAGCGTCAAATTTTGTGCATTAAATTCTTCATCCATGTGTGCTTGTCTTGAAACTGTGTTTGTGAATTGTAGCTGAAATGTGGAGGCCGCAACCAAGAAGGGGCAGGGAACACCATTGGGGAGGAGGTAGAGCAGGTGTGGTAAATGTGTTCAATTTTTAAAAAACTATGTTTTCTGTGATAGTATTGACATTACATACTGATTGTTTACTACTTAAGTGAATAGTTTTTTGTCCAGGGCTGCCATGTCAACAAAGTACATGTCAAAAGGAGGTAATAACAACAACACATATAAAAGCAATACCGTAATAATAATAATGATTAGAAGAATGAAACTGTGCGTTTTGGTTTACAGGCCAATTACCCTGTGGGCAGTTTTGTGGAACCATCGAAAGATGGCAAACCTCCACAAGACATTGGCACAGAGGTACACCAAGGTATGTCTTAAAAATCATTTATTTCTAAAATACCTGAAAAGCCATAAATTAATGTACTTAATATACTGTATAAGGCACCTGGAAAATAAGTATGAGTGCTGTTTTGTGGATCTATTTTTTTTTTTTTTTTTTGGCGCAGAAAAGGCTGGATGAAGAAATTAAAAAGCTGCATGCCCTCTGTACAGAGCTGAGTGTGGATGACACTCCGCTACAAAAATGGATTTCTGATGTCCAAGGCTGGCCATGTGGTAATATTTAACCTTCATAAACATGCATTTCAAAATCCACTCCATGTATTTTGGCATTTTATGGCTTTTTTTGTTACCTCAAATAATGACAATTTCATCACCGCCTCCACTGTCGTAGATGAGCGCTCACTGGAGTGCCGAATTGAGCATCTGTACCTCAGCATCCGCCAGCCGAAACACATGCTGTACAGAGAGACTGGTGTGACTTTTAAAACCTTGATTTCATAGATGCTTGAAAATGACTTTTCAGTCATGTTTAGAAAGAGTTGATAATCTGTGGCAGTAATACAACAATGAACCATCAAAATATCACTGCATATAATCATGTTTTTCACTTAGACTCCAATAAAAAGGCACACCATCCGTCGGAAAGTTGCAGAAGAAAAAAAGAAATTGGAGTCTGCAATTGACCAGCTGGACACAGCCTACAAGACCCAACTGCCATCTCTTGATGAGATGCTTGTTAGGGAGAATTTCATCTGGCCCTGGGAGAGTCTAGTATGCACACAACATTTGGATTTAACCATATGTAGAAATTGAAAAAAGTAGATGAGTGTACATATTGTAATTATTTTGTAATGTTTAAAGTGTATTTTGGTTCATAAACTCTGTTGGGAGGTTGAGTACCCTTCTGTTACTACATCATGTTAACTTTGCGATTTCATGAGGAAATCAACATTGTTGTGGAGGAGATGCACCGGCACCTTAACTCTCTTGAGGGACAGCTTGACGGGTTAAGATTACTGCTCCAGGACAACTGTAAGTAAATGTTCATGACCAGTAATTCCCATGATTTAAATTGATAATGTCATAAAGGTGTTCTACTTATGATGCATCTCTGATAGTCAGATGTTTTCTTTTCAGGTGAACCGGATCTTCAAAATAAAGTAAGAAGACACATCCGTGAGCTGGACCAAAACATCACCACAGCACTTTTGGTGTACAGTCCAGCTTTCATCGGTGGCAGTGTGGCTGTGGCAGTAGAAGTACCTCTGCAGGACAGTGAGGCATCGGAAGAGGACACTTCAGATGAACTGGAGGAGGAGTGCTATGATGAAGAATCTGTGGAAATTTAAAATCACAAACCATGCTCACAACCACAGACCTTTTTTTTTTTTTAAACAATGTTTTAAATGTTTTATTGCTTGTCCTTATTACCATTTATCAGAGAGAGATGTTCACAAGTCATTTTTTGGAAGTCCAAGTCGAGTCTCAAGTCTTAGAGGGGAAAGTTCAAGTCAAGTCTCTGGCCATCTGATCTGTCCCTAACACTGTATTGTTAAATGTTATGAATTCAAAGCATGTCCTGTAGCTACCATCCATACAGTACAGTATCAGAATCAGTTGTAGGATAACTTTATGGGGTCTACTTAACACATCCCTCTAGCCCTCGAACCTGGTGAAATATTAACCTAAGTCTGTCACATCATATGGATACAACTATAAAGATACAATGTGCCTGTTCCCAGCATTAGCACAACACTTTGCGATGGTTAGCTTGTTACATGTGATGATATATGCTAAATGTAACGTCTCTTTCACTCAAAAAAAATGTCTAATGTCGAAGTGGAAATTAAGAGAAAAATGGCAGCGCCACACCAGTTACAGAACAACATGCATCTCAGTGTCTAAAAATACGCACAATAAGCAGTTTGAACTCACTGATGTAATGCCATTTATTTTCTAAGTGTTAGTACGCTCAGACAGTCAAGACGGCCCAGTGTTTGGTGGATTGGGGTACACCTTGTTCACCAATAGCCTACAAATCATCCACGGAATCGATTACGCATCACATGAGTTCCTATGATATTACCCAGGGACATTATGGGACGTGTATACTATCACCCTGGGGTGAAATGAGTGTGGCTAAACTGGAGTTGTTGTTTCTAGAGCAACCTGAATAAGAGTTGAAATATAGCTTTAAGTGGACATTTAAGCCTTTATTTTTAAAATCCTGCATCAGAATGCTCCCATATTACCCAGGGACATTATGGGATGTGTATACTATCACCCTGATGTGAAATGAGTATGGCTAAACTGGCGGTTGGGTTTTTAAAGCAGCTTGAAATAGAGTTACAATATGGCATTAATTAGCAGCCTTAAAAAGAGTTGAAATATAGCTTTAAGTGGACATTTAAGCCTTTATTTTTTTAAATCCTGTATCAGAATGCTCCGATATTACCCAGGGACATTATGGGATGTGTATACTATCACCCTGATGTGAAATGAGTCTGGCTAAACTGGACTGGCGGTTTGGTTTTTAGAGCAGCCTGAAATAGAGTTACAATTTGGCTTTAATTAGCTGCCTTAAACAGAGTTGAAATATAGCTTTAAGTGGACATTTAAGCCTTTATTTTTGAAATCTTATATCAGAATGCTCCGATATTACCCCGGGACATTATGGGATGTGGATACTATCGCCCTGGGGTGAAAGGAGTCTGGCTAAACTGAAGGTTTGGTTTCTTTAATAAGACGCCCAGCAGAGCATGGCCAGTTTCTTAAAGTGATGGTTCGGAGTAATTTCACCCTAGGGTCCTTTGCACCATGACCTCGAGCCAAACACCCCCCCAGAACCTTTTTTCACCTGGGTCGAACATTGGGAGAGTTAGCGTAGAGTAGCATTATCAGCTGAATAGCTTAGCGCAGGGGCTAATGGATCCAGTGATGTATATCGTAAATGACCCCACTAATAATGCCCGAAATGATACCAAAAGGTCTACACTAGTACAAATAGTTTATTTACTCATAAAATGATGGATTGGAAAGGTTGTAAGTACACCAGAAGTGTATGTAAATAACACTTGCCTGCTGGCTTCTCATCTCTGCTGCTACCTAACGGGTAGTACGAGTGCTTAGGGCCGTCTACAAGTTACAACACCGAAAAGAGATGCAACAAAAATAATTTATTAATTTAACTTTTTTTAAAGTAAGTGCTGTAGTATAACTAGCAGGAGATAAGTTATAACTGAGGTAAGTTTGGAGACATTACCTTATTTAATCATTAAATTCATAAATATTTTTGTTGCATCTCTTTTCGGTGTAATTTGTAGACGGCTCTAAGCACTTGTCTAACTGCCACAGCTGCAACAACAACAGCAGAGACGAGAAGCCAGCAGGCAAGTGTTATTTACATACACTTTTGGTGTACTTACAAACTTTCCAATCCATCGTTTTATGAGAGCATACACTATTTGTACCAGAGTAGAAGTTTGGTATCATTTCGGGCATTATTAGTGGGCTCATTTCCGACATACATCACTGGTTCCATTAGCCCCTGCGCTAAGCTATTCAGCTGATAACGCTAACTCTCCCAATGTTCGACCCAGGTGAAAAAAAGATTCTGGGGGGTGTTTGGCTCGAGGTCATGGTGCAAAGGACCCTAGGGTGAAATTACTCCGAACCATCACTTTAAGCTGACAGGAGAATGGAAAGAATAAGAGAAAGAAAACACCCAAACGCCAGGTAAATCCGGTTTTGTTTTTTATGTGGCAACGCCATACTTCAGGCTTCAAAACGGCAGTCTACAAACACTTTTTTCAGTCTGTGGTCTGCAGTTTGTCAGATGAGGAAATAAATGTGTTCTGACTCACATGCTGAAGAGGATGTTGTGTTGAGGACAGACTCCCAGACTCTGATGGCGCTCAAGTGCGTCCAGATGTCTCTGCCCAGGATGTAGATGGTACCAGAGGTCGGAGGGAACAGACCGTCAGGATGAAGCTGCAGGGACCACATCATTTAGATCAGGAGGCAGCAAACTTTACTATCAAGAGTCATTCAAAGGGGAAATCAGCCTTACAAAGAAGGAAACAGTCAATGAAGTCTTAATGAGCCTATCTATTACTAACAGTTGGAAATTAACATCTGTTCCCCCCTCCCCCCAAAAAACAATGGTAGGGGAAACACTCAAACCAATATATTTCCACAAAATTGCCATGAATAATCATAATGGTATACATGCCCCATGTGTATATGTGCGTGTGTGTAGGAGTCAAAACTAAATAAAGTTAAAACTTCTGTTGAACATTATTTGAAAATGGTGAAAAATGTGCATCAGTTTCCCAAAGTCCAAGAGGACGTCCTCAAATGTGTTGTTTCGTCCACATCTCTTCTGTTCAACAATTTCTTTGTAATCTGCCGATTGATTTTTTTGGGGGAGGGGGGATCTATTTAAAATATGATTGTTTTTACTTTCCCTGCAAAATTACGTAAGTGGGCCCCAGGGGATGAGGGCCAAACATTACTCTGCCTAGGCACAAAAACTTTTGCAAAAGGTTGATAATAGTAGAACCATTATGTATTCAGATGTTAAATGAAAGAAAATCAAATACTGAGAAAAGTGCATGAATTAAACTGTTAACTGACAAGGTCTAAATGTCGTTTATTTTAAAACTGTCATTTCAATCAGACAGTTGTACAAATATGTTGAGGGATAATTAGATACCTTTTGTGTGATGCGATGCATTAGCCACTTGCAGTTTTCCATTGTCAGCACCAGCCTCTATGAAAAACAGAACTGCCCAACAGAGGAACAGGATTCTGACTGAAATTATAAGAAAGTATCAGATGATTAGTGGTATCGTTTTTTCTAACCAGAAAAAAAAAAAAAGCTATGTTACAGTTCATCTGTGACGGTGCTATGCATGGTGATTAAATTCAAACAGCTAACCCTAATTTATTCCAGATTTGAAAAGTCTAGATATAGTGGTTTTGGATCTGGACCTGGTCTAATGTGGTCTACTTGGAGTTAAGATTTTCTTTGAGGAAAGAACGGCACTGAAGTCATTCTTAAAAAAGGAAGATGTGTTCGGAATATGGCCGACCGGATACGGCAAAAGTTTAATCTATCAACTAGCTTCGCTACCTTCTTCGTTGCTCTGCCTGGTTGTAGCGCTGTCCTATTGCGTGCAGAGGGAATTTGAAAGACAACCATTGATCCCGCCCCTCGGATTGAACCCTGCCAATGGTGAGTTCCCAGACCCAACATCTTGATGTGGGTCTGGCTTGTCAGGCTAGGTCCAACATGGTCTACGTACGAAAAAATTAAAAAACAGGCAACTCTCTTTATTGCATTTTCACAAATAGAATCAAGCTTTCACAAATCAGAAACTGTGTTTTTAAGAATCTGTAGTCTCTCTGGGATAATTTAGTCTAGATATAGTAGTTTTGGATCTGGACCTGGTCTACTGTGGTCTACATATGAAAAAAACAGAAATTTCCCTTTATTGCGTTCTCATAAAGACAATAAAGCTTTCACAAATCTAAAAGTGTGTTTTAGACATGATTAATAATTTACCTTAATGACTAACACGCTTTCAATATAGTAAAAGGTTAAAAAAACGGAGGATCAGTAACTCAGCAATGTAAGTTATGTTTCCCTGCTGAATCGGACGCTGTGAATCGGAAGCTAACTGAGAGTTAAAGTTGTGTTCTTGTTAAACAGAGCACACTGTTTTGTGATTAAAAGTGACTCACCACAGTTTGGTTTAGCAGTCTGCTGTCCAAGAGCTCTGGAGGAAACTGCTAACCTAAAGTCTCAACAGCCACACAGCTATCTCAGGTGATCTGGCTGATTGTGTAGGCGGGGTTACACTGATTGATTGACATCTTCCTCCTGTTAGGATGGGAATAATGACAGCTTCATCATTCTCATTGGAAGAAAAGATTAGTGTATATGTAATCCCATCTAAGCTCCGCCCACCTTCAGCCTGAGCAGAGTTCAATTAGCCAGAAGAAGTGAAATCCCCTGTGTGCCGTTCACTGCTCTCAGTGCTGGAGTGTAACTAAGTACGTTTACTCCAGTACTGTCCTTAAATCCAACTGTTGAGGTATATTTACTTTATAACTTTATATTTGAGAAATATTGTACTTCTTACTCCACTACACATTAATATTTCAGCGCACTAAACACATGTAGTTTATAAAATCTGATGTTTTATTCTAAATGAAACTAGCCAACAATATAACGGCCTACAAGTCCATCTGAGATGATTAGACCATTAAACACACAACTGTTTGGATCCTTTACACTTTCTAAAATGTTTTGATACTTTAACTACATTTCCCTGATGATACTTACACACTTTTACTTCAGTGGGTGAATTGTTACATGTCAAGTGCTTTCACCTGTTTTGCACCAATAATGATCCAAAATCTTGTTTCTATTTTTTACCTTTTTAATAATTGAAATTCCTTTCTCACAAAAAACGAAAATGATCATATGATCGTAAATGGCAAACATGAACCATAAATGATGTATCATTGGTAATTGAGCTAAATCTGTTACATTACATTATTAAGTTTGTGTAACAAAAATATGAACACTACACAAGGGTTAAGGCTTCCAAACAGGATTTTGTTTTGATATTCTACCTCTGTTAAGAGCACATCGATCTCACAATCACTGAGTCGGGTTTTTTCCCCATGTTTCCGTTTGGTGACTGGTGATCAAGGGCTCCTTTCAAGGCTGGAATATTCATTGATTGATTAACATGGACCTTATTAGGACAAATATGGGAAGACCTTGGGAGGAGCGTGAGGCTCGTGCAGGACCACATAAGGTAACGTACGTCCGTATTCATAACGAGAAGAGTGCGTACCGGTGTGCGCCGCAAGTTGTTATAAATCAGAATATTGTTTTTGCGTACGAAAATTCTGACTTTTTTGCGCACGAAATCTTTCAGAATAGAATCTACACACAGTTTTATAAATGAGGCCCCAGGCCTTGTTTGTGGTAGGGCCTAGTGGACAGTATTGGTACTGTCGAAGCTCAGCATCAAAATAACTGAACCCCCCTCCCCCCTCTGTAAATCACAGGTCGCTAGACACAGTGCCCTCACTGACCAAGGTGCAACTAACCAACTAACCAACTTTTTTTGCAAATAAGTTTAAGAGAATAAATCGTTATGCAAGTACTTTTACTTTATAGGTCCCATGACATGGGACCTATAAAGTAAACGACATATGATATGAAATTTCATATCATATTTGACTTCTTCAAATATGGATATGCATGAATGGTGCATAAAACTTCTTATTTATGCACCATTCATCTAAATAAAAGTTAATATCCAAATCATAATGTCGGCTCCAACATTAGGGGAGTACTCTGAAGAAGCTTTCAGGCTTCCTTCCTCTCCTGCACTCAAGTAGCTTTTCAGAAGTTATATCATGTTAACTTCTTGAGTGCAGGAACCATTGCACCAGGGCTTAAGGATCTTCCACTTAATCTTCTCAAAGAGCTGCAACTACAACATTTATTTTCATCATGTATTAATGTGTGGATTATTGTCTAGATGAGTGGATGAGTTGTTTGGTCTCTAAAATGTGGATCAGTGTTTCCCAAATCACAAGATTAAGTCCTCAAATGTCTTGTTTTGTCCACAACTCAAAGATATTCAGTTTCCTGTCCCAGAGGAGAGAAGAAACTAGAAAATATTCACATTTAACAAGCTGACATTACACAGGTTTCACTGCTTTCAATGAAAAAATGACTTACATGCAAAGTGTGTTAATTCAGAGAGTTCTTAGCCTATGTTAAGTTTATACACATTTCTGTGTGCCGGTGGTTTGTTTGGTGGGTTGTGTCGACCTCCATCTCCACCTCTGTGTCTCTGTCCCAGTGATTACTGAATGTTAACTCCTTCCTGGTTTGTCATTAATCACATCTGAAGCTCAGCTGGTGCCGGGTCATGACTGATTTTTGCAAATCAATTCTTCTGCTGTTAAAGTGGAAGAGGGAAAACCTCCTTAACCCTTGTGTTGTCCTTCGGGTCCCAGTGACCCGAAGGACAACACAAGGATTATGTACTTCTGTTTACTTTGTTGAGAATTGCTCTCTAAACAAGGGTTAATACAGCACCTTTGTTCTTGTTTGTACAGCATTTTGGTCAGCTTAAACTGTGTTTAAATGTGTTCTAGAAATAAACTTTACTTACTTACTTTACACAAACAGGGTTTGGAGAGCAATTCTCAACAAAGTAAAGGGAAGTACATAATCCTTGTGTGGTCCTTCGGGTCACTGGGACCCGAAGGACCCCACAAGGGTTAAAGCTTGAAGACCGGCTGCTTCAGCTGATGAGGAGGGGCTGGTTAGGGTTGCATATGTCACCAGAATAAATGGATCGACAGAGAGAGCTGTCGAGCAGCGTCTCGTTTGAAGAACCTCCAACACAACGCAGAAGTTTGTCACGATGAGAATAATTAACTGTTTGCTATGTTTCCAGTACTAACACTTCATAAAGGAGACATCTGAAACCAAACCAGGAGCCTCTATAGCCCAAACCTGAGGACTGTGGGGCTGTTGAAGAACAAAACCATCCCCTTTAAGAAGCACAGGCCTTCTGGAGATGGAACAGCACAACTGCTTTACAAATCAGAATCAAAATGGGATGTTGAATCATTGAAATCTGTCCGTTATCTTGTAAAATAGTATTCTTTTTAAAGGCTGTAGAAAGTGAACCTGCTTTCCTGCGATGCAACCACTAGATGTCGCTGTTTACCAAGGATAACCCACCGTCATGTTCAAGATAACCGACTGCAGGAAGGTTCTCTCTTCAGGTCTCCTCATATGCAAACTCCAAACAGTTTCAATGGAATCACAAGTTGACAAGAATCCTGGGATCAAAATCTGTGAAACTAAATGAGACACTTGACAATGAGTCACATGTTTTGTTTATTTTAAAAGTACTCTTAACAGAGTTTGGAGCAAACTGGAGTTCACTTGGACATCCAGATGTTGGTTTAGGGTCAGAGTGGGTTAGGATCTGTCACAGCGTGTTCTTAAACCGCCACAAAAACACCCAAAAATGAGACAAAAATGTTGAAAAAAAAAAAAAAAAAAGTACAAAATCCCCGCCATTAAAAGAAAAAAAGAGGCCAGAAATATCCAATGAAACAAAATGAGACACTTTGACGTGTGTTGTGTATTTTAAGCATGTACAGTACAGGCCAAAAGTTACGACACACCTTCTCAGTCAATGACTATTTACATTGTAGATTCTCACTGAAGGCATCAAAACTATGAATGAACACATATGGAATTATGTACTTCGCAAAAAAAGTGTGAAATAACTGAAAACATGTCTTATATTTTAGATTCGTCAGAGTAGCCACCCTTTGCTCTAATTACTGCTTTGCACACTCTTGGCATTCTCTTGATGAGCTTCAAGAGGTAGTCACCTGAAGTGGTTTTCCAACAGTCTTGAAGGAGTTCCCAGAGATGCTTAGCACTTGTTGGCCCTTTTGCCTTCACTCTGCGGTCCAGCTCACCCCAAACCATCTCGATTGGGTTCAGGTCCGGTGACTGTGGAGGCCAGGTCATCTGGCGCAGCAGTCCATCACTCTCCTACTTTGTCAAATAGCCCTTACACAGCCTGGAGGTGTGTTTGGGGTCATTGAAACAAATGATGGTCCAACTACAGTGCCTTGCGAAAGTATTCGGCCCCCTTGAACGTTTCGACCTTTTGCCACATTTCAGGCCTCAAACATAAAGATATAAAACTGTAATTTTTTGTGAAGAATCAACAACAAGTGGGTCCCAATTATGAAGTGGAACGAAATTCATTGGCTATTTCAAACTTTTTTAACAAATAAAAAACTGAAAAAGTGGGCGTGCAAAATTATTCAGCCCCTTTTCTTTCAGTGCAGCAAACTCTCTCCAGAAGTTCAGTGAGGATCTCTGAATGATCCAATGTTGACCTAAATGACTAATGATGATAAATAGAATCCAGCTGTGTGTAATCAAGTCTCCGTATAAATGCACCTGCTCTGTGATAGTCTCACAGGTCCGTGTAAGCGCAGAGAGCATCATGAAGAACAAGGAACACACCAGGCAGGTCCGAGATACTGTTGTGGAGAAGTTTAAAGCCGGATTTGGATACAAAAAGATTTCCCAAGCTTTAAACATCCCAAGGAGCACTGTGCAAGCGATAATATTGAAATGGAAGGAGTATCAGACCACTACAAATCTACGAAGACCCGGCCGTCCCTCTAAACTTTCAGCTCATACAATGAGAAGACTGATCAGAGATGCAGCCAAGAGGCCCATGATCACTCTGGATGAACTGCAGAGATCTACAGCTGAGGTGGGAGACTCTGTCCATAGGACAACAATCAGTCGTATACTGCACAAATCTGGCCTTTATGGAAGAGTGGCAAGAAGAAAGCCATTTCTTAAAGATATCCATAAAAAGTGTTGTTTAAAGTTTGCCAAAAGCCACCTGGGAGACACACCAAACATGTGGAAGAAGGTGCTGTGGTCAGATGAAACCAAAATCGAACTTTTTGGCAACAATGCAAAACGTTATGTTTGGCGTAAAAGCAACACAGCTCATCACCCTGAACACACCATCCCCACTGTCAAACATGGTGGTGGCAGCATCATGGTTTGGGCCTGCTTTTCTTCAGCAGGGACAGGGAAGATGGTTAAAATTGATGGGAAGATGGATGGAGCCAAATACAGGACCATTCTGGAAGAAAACCTGATGGAGTCTGCAAAAGACCTGAGACTGGGACGGAGATTTGTCTTCCAACAAGACAATGATCCAAAACATAAAGCAAAATCTACAATGGAATGGTTCACAAATAAACATATCCAGGTGTTAGAATGGCCAAGTCAAAGTCCAGACCTGAATCCAATCGAGAATCTGTGGAAAGAACTGAAAACTGCTGTTCACAAACGCTCTCCATCCAACCTCACTGAGCTCGAGCTGTTTTGCAAGGAGGAATGGGCAAAAATGTCAGTCTCTCGATGTGCAAAACTGATAGAGACATACCCCAAGCGACTTACAGCTGTAATCGCAGCAAAAGGTGGCGCTACAAAGTATTAACTTAAGGGGGCTGAATAATTTTGCACGCCCAATATTTCAGTTTTTTTATTTGTTTAAAAGGTTTGAAATATCCAATAAATTTCGTTCCACTTCATGATTGTGTCCCACTTGTTGTTGATTCTTCACAAAAAATTACAGTTTTATATCTTTATGTTTCAATTCAATTCAATTCAATTTTATTTATAGTATCAAATCATAACATAAGTTATCTCGAGACACTTTACAGATAGAGTAGGTCTAGACCACACTCTATAATTTACAAAGCCCCAACAATTCCAACAATTCCAGTAATTCCCTCAAGAGCAAGCAGTGCGACAGTGGCGAGGAAAAACTCCCTCTTGGGAAGAAACCTCGGACAGACCCAGGCTCTTGGTGGCGGTGTCGCATGAGCCGGTTGGGGGTGTGATGAACAGTGGCGATAGTAGTCACATTAATAATGGAACAGTGACTGGATGTAGCGGGAAGCTGCAGGGTTCAGCAGGACGCAGCATGACATTGCAGGGCATCGCTGAGCTCAGCAGGGAGTGCAGCAGGACCACGGCGACAGCTGCAACCAGGGTCTTGGTGCCAACGTTCTCCAGGAAAATACGCTGGGGAAAAAGCTAAGGACTCCGGGGGTTAAACTCCCCAGAAGCTAGGATTAGTAACAAGCATTTCTGGGACGGGCTGCACACAAATAGTAATAGTAATAGTAACAGTAATAGAAACAGTAATAGAAAGGGAGAGGAGAGAGGCAGCTCAGTGTGTCAAAGGAAGGAAGTCCCCCCGGCAGTCTAGGACTATAACAGCGTAACTATAACAGGTAACTAAGAGAGACAGTCATAAGGAGAGGTAGCTTTTTCGGGCTTAGAACTCTCCCCCTGCCGGATCTGGCTTGGCTGGCCTGCCTCCCTCTACTTTGTTATGTATTATTAATCTAACAATTATGAAGAGAAGCAGTTGGGCCAGTTAGGTGAACACTGCAACTCCTCACTCCCTAACTATAAGCTTTATCAAATAGGAGAGTTTTAAGTTCATTCTTGAATGAGGTGACAGTTTCTGCCCCCCGAACCCAGATCGGGAGCTGGTTCCATAGGAGAGGAGCCTGATAACTGAAGGCTCTAGCTCCCATTCTACTTTTAGAGACTCTAGGTACCACCAGTAACTGGGAGCGCAGTGTTCTAGTGGGACAATAGGGTATTAGGAGCTCTTCTAGATATGATGGTGCTAGACCATTTAGAGCTTTGTAGGTCAAGAGAAGGACTTTAAACTCAATCCTGGATTCAACAGGAAGCCAATGCAGAGAAGCTAATACAGGAGAAATATGATCTCTTTTCTTAGTTCTTGTGAGAACACGCGCTGCAGCATTCTGGATCAGCTGGAGAGTCTTAAGAGACTTATTTGAGCAACCTGACAGTAGTGAATTACAATAGTCCAGCCTGGAAGTAACAAATGCATGGACTAGTTTTTCAGCGTCGTTTTGAGACAGGATATTCCTAATTTTGGCAATGTTACGAAGATGAAAAAAGGCTGTTCTTGAGGTTTGTTTTAGATTGGCATTAAAGGATATATCCTGATCAAAGATAACTCCTAAATTTCTAACAGTGGTGCTGGAGGCCAGGGCAACACCATCCAGAGTAGCTATATCTCTAGATAATGAAGTTCGGAGGTGTTTAGGGCCCAGCACAATAACTTCAGTTTTGTTAGGGTTTAACATCAGAAAATTATAGGTCATCCAGGATTTTATATCCTTAATGCACTCTTGAAATTTTGCTAGCTGACTGGTTTCGTCTGGTTTGATTGACAAGTATAATTGGGTGTCATCCGCATAACAGTGAAAGTTAATTGAGTGTTTTCTAATAATATTGCCTAGAGGAAGCATATATAAGGAGAATAGAATTGGTCCAAGCACTGAGCCTTGAGGAACCCCATGGCTAACTTTAGCGTACGTATCTTTATGTTTGAGGCCGGAAATGTGGCAAAAGGTCGAAAAGTTCAAGGGGGCCGAATACTTTCGCAAGGCACTGTACTTCAATTGTAAAAAATAAAACCAGGACAAAATTGACATACCTTTGAGTTTCATCTGCAAATCCTGATCTGCTACTTCTTCAAGAGTGGGTGGTGATGTAGGTGTAGAGCAAAGGTTTTGGTAGAGCCTCTCGGGGAAAAAAAAGAAGGAAACACTCCTCCATGCACCAGTAATCATCACTCCATATGTTCTGTAGAGACCTCTGTGTAACACTGAAAACATGGAAATGTTGAACAAGAGACATTCCAGTGGAAAACAGTTGGCAAATATCTGCAGGATAAGGTGTTTACAAACTAAAATTTCAACAAACGCAGAAATATCAATATGTTAGAGGAGTTAGATAAGTGCCATGTGTGGGTACTAACCATGGCTGTCCAGGGACAGGTTCTTACTGTTCTGTGGTCCTGTAAATAGGGTGCTGTCTCTGAGAGCTATCATAAGCAGTCGGAAAAACTCCTGTGTAGGGCCCCCCTCGTCCACTGAACCCTCTGCTTGCATGAAGTCATCCATAAATATGACACTTAATTTGGCTTCTGGATTGAAACTCCTCCTTGCAAAGGCTCGGATGGCACCATCCATTATGTTTTCTCTGCATACATTTATCATATTACAGCTGGGAGTCTCTCCAATCCAGACCTTTGATGCTAGAGTGGTCAGTAAGGTTTTCAGATCTGATCTGGATCAAAAACACACAACAGTAACCAGTTATATCATCCATGATCAGTGAAGGCTGACAGAACCATTTCGCAGGTGGAGTTTTGCAACATCCAAAACAGTTGCATTACCATATTATATTTAATCTGTATGATGCACTCTATTGGCCTGCTGGCCCTGGCTCACTTAAGATGCAGTAAATGATCTATTAATAGTAAAGTAGGAAACTACCACTTACTCGTTAGTGTCATTAACATGACTCAAGTTCGGGAAGCCAGCAGTTGTATCCAAGGGCACGGATGAGCTGTTTTGAGGACTATTATCTTCTTCGGGAACCAGAATGTGCTGGCAAAGAACAAAAATTCAAACCTGAGTAAACTCAATTACCATTACATAATGAAGTTTAAATTAAATAGTAATAAAAAAGGAGTCTCACAGCAATGTCTGTGTCCATTACATCATCCCAGGTTACATAAACAGTGCAGGATTCATTGATATGATCAATTATTTTGCCCGTTGTTGTACTTCTTATTGGTGATGCCCTGGCTCTCTGAATAGAGAACACCTCTGTTGCCATGTCATCTGAGCCGACAAAGTCAAATAGGTGCTTCACACAAGGGAAATTTTTTTTTATATATATATATATATATATATATACATATGAGCACACATAATCCCCTTGTTTAAAGTTCTTATACAATTAAGAGAGAGAAAAAAAAAAGTGAACATTGATCAAAATTTGGGAGATTTCTGTAATTAAGCAATAACGCTCCAGGAGGTATCTGATATCTAAACGCCATTTTGAAGTACCTGAATTGGCTGCATGAGGTCAAATCTCCTCCTTGCAACATGGCCATCCGGATATTTCACTTGCAGTGGAATGCCATCCTGCGGCTCGGCGCGATTGCTCAAATTAAGCCATCTTCTTTCCAACGCCTGTCAAAAGAAAACAAGAAATAAAATAAGTCTGTCTATGCTTGGTTCAATTAGAAAAAAAAAAAAAAATGAGTTACACTATGCCTCTTTGCGTTTTCTGTAAACTTCTACTTCTCTGTGCTGTGCCTGGCCCTGTGGGATGGGAGGAGATGTCCAAATTAGTTTAATTAACTAACTAACTAACTAACTAACTAACTAACTAACAGCTGAGTGTGCTTACCCTCTCTTGGTCAGTCTGCAGACTTTCAAGGTATTCCTCATCTTGCCTTGCACGAAGTGCACGCCACTCATGTAAATCCTATTGAGAAACATAAATTTAAAAACATTCAATCTATTTAGGATTGACATTGTTTTATATTCAAATTCCCTTGTATGAAACTCATAAAAGACAAAAGCTTACATCAGCAAAATCATCTGCTACTTCCACTACATCATCTCCTACTTCCACTACATCATCTGCTACTTCCACCATCTCTGGGTCATGAGATTCCTGTACAGCCTGTAAAGCATCCTGAAACAAAAAATGTCATATAGCAATGTCAAAAATGTATTGTCTTGAAGTGCAAGTCCGGTGCAAATTGACCCCATGGTCTTTTTCGGCACGAAAATACATCAAATAAGCCATCGAGACAATGTCTTTCGTTGATCAACCATTAAGGGAGAAATACCTGAGAGATGCGAATAGCCAGACATGGCTAACACAGATTAGCTTGGGCAGTGTACTGAACGCATCCAAAACGGCATTAAATACTTCCCTTTTTGAACTGAACTCCAGTGCATTCGGTAGTCGACTTGTATGGACTGCCTGTCAATATGGACCTAGCCTACTGCCAAGGCTTGTAGACTTGTAAAAACCCTTTAATAAACTCTGGGTTCACTAACTAAGTTGTTGGTGCTTTGTTTTGTGTAGGGACCCTTATCATAGTACTGCAGAGGTTTGGTGCCAATTTGAGCAATATTAGTAGTTTAAAAAAAAAAAAACACTTTTGGATGCGTTCAGTGCACCGCCCCGAGCTAATCAGTGTTAGCCAGCTGTGGCTGTTAACGTCTCTCAGGGATTTCACCCGTAATGGTTGATCAACAAAATAAATTGTTCTTTGATGATTTTTCAATGGCAAGTTATGCAATTATATATGAAGTATAAAATAAGCCTAGAAACAGCTTAAAAAAAAAAAGGCAGTTTTGGTAATGTACACGCACGAAAGGATTGCAATTTTACTTCATGTCTCATTCACCGGTAACCAAACATCATACTGAATGTGTAAAACAAACATGACTACTGTTAGCAATGCAGCATTGAGGTCGTAAATGGGAGCGATTGAGAGAGAGAATATATATACACACATCTCTCTCAACACTGCCTTTAAAAATGGAGCTTGCACAGGTATTAATAAAAGGTGCCTACATCATCTTGGTCCAGGCTTTGGCAAGAGTCCAAGACTTCTTCTGCATCCTAAAGAGACCAAATAATGTATTTGTTATTGGATCTGAATGTTAACACCTACAATATACTGCTAAAATGTTGGTTGTCACAGATCTGTAAAGGTGGCGTGCGTGCGTGCGTGCGTGCGTGCAGGGCATAAACGTTACTAGAACATAGTTCAGTTGTATGCATCAATAGCGATCACCAAGTCCACATGAACAGGTCAACCCAATACAGTGAAAATTAGATTTACACATTAAAAATTCAGTTTACAATTAAACAGGTCATTTAGCTCAAGGTATGTCAATGTACAGTACCTTTGGGAGTATATATAAAGCCGATAGATTAAGCTCTCTGCTGGCTTTCAAGAGACGGTGAAAGTGGAGAAACTTGAAGTCTTGTAATTTTTTTATGACAATCTACCCTTGCCAACTCAAAATCAGTGCTGCCCACTCTTGGAAACGTATTTCTGAGGACAGCATGGAACTCTTCTGCTGACAAGGACACTGGCACCTTACAATGCAAATTGCATAAAATAAAACCACTACAAACAAGTAATTTGTGCAAAATTCTCTTACAGGAACATAAAATGTAGCCTATGAATAATTAAAACATAGTAACATACCTTTTTGTGGGTGGAAGGTTTCCATATCAGGATGGAGGAGGAGACCAACTCTGAAAGTGGCAAGTCTTGTTTGCACCCTCCTCCTTGGCCCTCTACTGGAGGCAGCATTTTCCCTGAAAAGTCTCAACCTAAAAGTTACAAAATGTGCAGACTGTAAACACAAAGCCAAGAAAAGGTTTGACTTTCAATATTACACTAAAAGTAGTTGGTGGCATTATTTATTATTACAAAAAAATAAATAAACCCACATTAAATTTAACTGCATAGCAAACTCTATTCAATAAGACTTTATTAAGCCCCCCCCCCCCTCCTGAGTGATTAGACTACCTGCTCTGAGAGATGGTAGAGTTTTCTGACATGACCCCAGAAACCATTAACTATGTCAAAACTTTCCAGTGACCAGGGAAGGTAAAAGAAAAGGAGGGGGAAAAAAAGCAACAAAGACAGGAGGTACAGTAAAGATAATGTGATGAAATGATTTGTCTGTTGCAGAACAATAGTAACCTTTAGCCAAACACGGATTGCTAATTAATAAATAGAGTTAGCGCGTTTTAACGTCAGTTCATGTTACGGAGGGGCCTATAATATATATCAAACTCCCACCTTATATTTCTCAGGGACATTTGTAAAGATTAGGCTAGATCTAGTCGGCAGGTGTTTACATTTGTCTAAGTTTTTATTTATTGGTTAGCCAACAGTTGAGTTGTAAGCCTTGTTTGTTGTTACAGTTCAACATTGTCTAAAGAGTGTTTAGGGTGTAAGACTTTACATCCATGTTAAAGTGCACATCATTAATGTTAATACATTCCCATATGTTATACTGCAGTTTACTGCTTCTTTGCATTCTGCTAATCAGCATTTCACTGTAATGACAAGATTAAATTAATCTAATTTGCATATCAGAAAAAAATGCAATGTATATCATTCATCTACTGCACAGTGAAAGTAATGCATCTTAGGTTTTTCATTTTTATTATTTAATTTTATTCTTGGAATAACTTATTTTATTATTAGACTAACACCCAACGGTGTCACTTACTCCTCTTCTCTCTTCAGATGCGCTGTTTAAATATCTGAATCCACCCCCTGCAAATCCTGGGCCATCTACAGTCATTGCAGCGTCAACATCATCAAGTGATCCTCCTGTCATGTCCTGTCATTTCTTGTATTATTTATTTCTAATTTATTATATTTTCTTGTCAACGGTTTTGATTGAGCAACTGGTTACTCTAAAAATAAAACATCAAAGAATTCAGTTTCTTACGTGTGTATATGTATGTATATAACTGGCACTGGAATTTACTGCGACGCAAGGGGGGGCGCCACCTAAAATCTTGCCTAGGGCGCGAAATAGGGCAGGGTCGGGCCTGAAACATAGGCCTAACTGTCAAACTGTAATGTTACTGCTATCAATAAATATTTAAAACTGAGCTGCTGAAATGGCGTGAGTCAAGCCCTCTATTTTATAAAACCTTAAATAGCTGAAATCTTTATATCCAACGTGTCGTTTCCAAACATGGCATTTTTGCCAAGTTAACTTGCTAAATAGGCTAACGTTAGCCAACACTACAACACACACTTCAACCATGGATGCATTAATGTTATAAGAATCCCAACTTGTCTCTGCAATACAATGTACAAATTCACTGAGACAACGTCACGGAATATTTTTATTAACATTACTTAAACATGACTTACTTAAATTACTCCATCAATGGTTTATTTTGGTTAGCTTAAAGAGACTCAACATAAATAATGTAACAATAGCGACGCAAACTTCAACCTTGTGTACATCACTTGGGGTCCTTTACAGATAACTTAAAGGGATACTTCACCGATTTAGCATTCAGCTTTGTATCAGTAGAAACCCGATAGTATTTCTGAATGACCATGCTTCCCTTCCTCATGTCCCCCTGAGACGAGAGATCTCTGCATTTGGGGCATGGAAAAAAATCTTCCGATGACGTAAAATGACGATATTTGCGTCATCGGAAGATTTTTGGGCCAGTGGCAAGGACTACAGCCAGTATTAGGATCTACTTCCGTATGTTTTCAACACGCCCACAGGGGGTTGGACTGCCGAGTCTGGCCGAGGTATTCCGAATGAAAACGACTGTCAGCCATCTTGAACCTTCGCTAAACAGGCTTTCGGTTTTCAGCAGAAAACTTTTATCAACAATTATCTGCATTCAAACTACCGGACGTGTGTACCACCGGGATACATCGGTACAGATTGGAGAATATGGAGGAAACGTTATTACAGACGCAATACTCGGCACACTACGTGAGCTTCGTCTGCACGGAGACCAGCGGTGTCGCTCAATGCCGCTAGCCGGCTACGGGACATCCTCATCGGCTACGTGGAAAGCTAACGCTAGCTGTCCACCTGTCCCATGCATCCTGCTTGCAAGTGTCTGCTCATTAAACAACAAGCTGGACTACATCCTCCTTCAACGAAACTCCCAACGTGAGTTCAGGGACTGCTGTGTTTTTGTGGAAACATGCCTGAACAACAGTGTACCGGCACCGGGACTATCCAGCTACCAGGCTGCTCTCGCCGGCCCGTGGAGGTGGGCTGTGTTAAACGGACTGGTGTAGAAATAAAATCCAACTAGCTACTGTTAACTGCTGGTGGAGCTTGTGACTGTTAAATGCCGACCATTTGACATTCCACGCTAATTCACGGCTGTGTTTATACTCTGTGTTTAGCTACACCAATGCTAGTATGCGTTAGCTGAACTTTACGGATCCTGCTTGCAAGTGTCCGCTCATTTAGACCACAAACTGGACTACATCCAACTTCAACGAAACTCCCAACGTAAGTTCAGAGACTGCTGTGTTTTTGTTGTTGTGGAAATATGCCTGAATAGTGTACCGGACTGTCCAGCTACCAGGCCTGCTAGCCCTCCGAGCTAGAGATGCTCTGTCGCCGGGTAAAAGAGGTGGGCTGTGTTAACACGAAGTGGTGCAGAAACATGGTGATTTGTATCCATTTAACTGCTAACCGCTGGTGGAGTTTGTGATTGTTAAATGCCGACCATTCTACATTGCACGCTAATTCACGGCTGTGTTTATGCTCGGTGTTTACAGCCCACAAAGCGCTAATGCTAGTATGTGTTAGCTGAACTTCACGGAGCCTATAAAGTGTGTGTACTAAATGTAGCCCGTTTCGTATGTCGTTTTTATATAATGTCGTTTTTATATTAAATGTGTAACACCACTTGAATCACGATGAAACGTTGTTTCGTGTATATGGTTGAAATGACAATAAAACACGCTTGAGTTGAATTGAATGCCTCTTGCGGACCTGTCAAGCGGTAGGCGTGGCTTGGGAGTGGACTCAAAGCAACGAAGCAGGTGCATTCTGGGATTTGGTGTTTTTCATCCATATAAGACCAAAACACATTTTCTGGCTTTTCTCGGCCTAGAAGGCACAAATTTCAATTTTTTTCTCACATTTCTACTACATAAGTGACCCAATTTAAAGATATATATTCAGCTTTCCAGCGGTGAAATATTCCTTTAAAGTACTTACCTTTCTACAAGACTCTCAGAAGAACTCGGCTGCTCCTGTCTGTTCTGAATTCTTTCGATTACACTATTAAATCTGTCTCTCATAGCACTGACGTAATCTCGACCTCGACTTGACATGATGCACCGTCCACCACCAAAGGAGTGCTGAACCATGCGGCCAAGGCTTCTTTTAATGTCCATGAGCCACGGCCAGGTGACTGCAAATTACTGGGGGAAGCAACGTTGTGATTGGCTGCAGTTTAACAAGCAAATACGCAGCCTGCAACTGACTTGCACCTCTTGCTCTTGAGTCAAGCCGGTTTCTTGTTTTTTTTTTTTTCAATCTCAAAATCTTCATTTTAGATTACGAACAAGCAGACAATCGGCAAAAATAGATATTCATACAAATGACAGCAGTGTGCAAATAATAAATATAAAAAATATAGTTAAAGAACATATATAAAATAATAAATTAAGAATATGTAAAATATCTTGATTGGACATATGAATTCCTTTGAATATGATAAATACAGAGACTGTAAGATTCTGCAAGAATAAATTTAAAAAAATCGATCAGTTTGTTGTTCTTCAGTGGCAGTTTTAATCAGGCTACTCAATATCAACGGCCAACAACATAAATAAATAATACAAAATACAATCTCAAAATTATATTAAATCAAATAATATAATAATAATATATTTCATATCAGAATCACAATAAAACACAATATGTATTTATGTACTTTGAGTCCATGAAAAGCGCTATATAAATTCAATTTATTATTATTATAGGCCTACTACAAAATATAATATCAAAATAATAAAAATATGTTTTCATTCTCTTTTTCATATATATCAAAATCTCAATACAAAATAATATATAAATACAATTTATATAAATATAGTCTATATGTACACATATAATATTATACATCATAAATCCTAGTAGATCTACATCAAAATAAACACGTCGTATACTATAATGTATCACCATAGACAGTATAAACGTGTATCACCAAAGAATTTCTAATAAGGGCTTTGGTCTATGGGTATCGTCAAAGCCGGTCTACGGAAAGCCATTCCAATCCCTATCCAGCCCCATTGTACCGGATTTTGGTTGCAGTTCCACCAGAGTTCCACTGGGGGTGATCGCGGTCCAGTGCAAAATGAATACATTAGCAAACCTCTTTCTAGCACATGTATTAACAGGGAGAGCCTTACCTGTTAGCTGTGTTGTCGATGCCTCGAGAGAACAAAGGAAGCGACTCAGAGCTTGCCGTAAAGCAGTATCTCTGGCCGTATATGTGTATGACGTCATTGACATTTTAAAAGGCTTTTTAGAACAAAAAAGTGACTTTAACACACAGCAGTGTGTATTTTTTTAGCCTCCCCTTTCGAATGCAACATTCAAATTACTAGACAAAAAATTATATCCTGAGAAAAGTGGGTTTTGAGGGGTATAGCTCCATAGAGCCCCATTCATTCTGCACTGGCCTGTGAGCGCCCCCTATATGGAACTCTGGTGGAACTGCAACCAGTTCAGAACCCGGAAGTAACGAGGGAGTGGCACTTCTTGATATATTAGAAGTTCTTTGGTATCGTATCACACTCAACGTTGCCTGTTTCCGCTAACACAGGATGTTTACAGTTGCTATGATAACAAGTGAACGATGACGGTAGCATATTAGCTCAACTGCCGGATCAATAAACACCCATACAATTACAATTTGGAGCAAGTAAATAAAATCAACTCTAACCATCAACAGCCATTACCCTAAGGACCTTAACAAATGCATTGTCACAAGTTGTGATATAATATTTAGAAAAATAAATGCGTAGATCCTGCGGAGTTACGCTAGCTTAGCTAAATGATGGTTTCCACTCATGTTTCCACTAGCTAGCTAGCTATAGCGCCGTCATTAACAGTAGGCCCTAGCCTACAAAAACACTTATGTTACGTTACGTTACGTTACGAATAAAAGAAAGCACAATAATTTGAACAGAGCAATCTAGACAGACTGATTAGCTACACTACTAATAACATTAAAGGGGCTTCGGTGACACTTACCCACCTGCAAGAATAAATGACAAAATCGATCAGTTTGTTGGCAGTTTTACTCAGGCTATTCGATAAAAACGGCCAACCAGCAACTTAGCCGACCAACGGATGATCGCGTGCATTTATCCTCAAATTAGAAATAAATTAAATTGGGGGGGTATCTGTAATTATGAAAATGAAATGTATACTGTATATAGAATAATCAGCAAATACACGTAGATATAGACCTACTGTTGTATCTGAAAATATACTATATTGTATAAAGAATAACAGCTGAGCAAATGCATATAAATCACTCTGTGCCACATTTGCATGATCTTGAGCTAGGGTGCAATTAAAACTGTTGAACCACATTAATATTTTTTTAATATCGCCCAATGCTGGTTTAGGATACAGACCATCATAACGAATACCTGTTTTTGGAATACACCCTTTTTTGAGCATTTACATTTAATTTAGGGCTATAATCAGCAGGCACCACATTATCACTAATAATGGGGCTTGTTAAAACCTAAACAGACCTCTTTTTGTTCAGAGATTAGGCACTCATCAGACATAATTTGGTACACAGGTGTTATTTACCCATTTTAATGAAATGTATACCCTTCTAAAGACCTTCGAGAATGGATGAGGGGTCAAGTGTAAATAGCCAGATCGCGGGGCAAAGGCTAGTTTCACCCAGGTGTAAATATACACTCCTTGGTTGAAAACACATTATAACATTTAAGTAAACACAAGATACACATTTTTTTGTATTAATGTTTCTTTCTAGAACCAAACACATAATTTATGTTGGCCTGGAAATAGTCATGCAGAAAATAAGGGACATGTATGTTTTCAACTGTGTATTACAGATGCTCCACAATGATCACACCAACAAGTAACCTGGATTGTTACTGAGTAGTCTATTATACACTTAATATCAACCAGAATGAATTGTATGGCTGCATTTCTGACCGTTTGTATTCTGGTTTAGCAATGTGAAAGACTTAAAATGGCTTACTGACCATATAAAAAGGCTGGGACTGATGTGATTCCACTGCCAACTACTCAAGCCTCCACGACAGGTAAAAAAAATCACAGACAGTTGAATATTTTAAATGAATGAATGTTATTACAATAATAATAATAATAGTAATAGTAATGGGGAGAAAGAGACACAAAGACAAGCAACCACAAAATTAACATTAACTAATATCTATAGTAATGTGAATATGACTAACAAGTTATGGCAGATAATATACCAGAGTGATATGAATAGTAGAAACAATGGCAATTAAGGTGATATAAATATGAATAATAATAGTTATTATGGTGGCGAATATGATCGAAAGACAGAAGTATTAGCCATAGAAGCTGCAAGAAATATGAGTGATAGTGATAGTGTTTTTATGGTTGTGAATGCTATAAAATCCCGTAGCCCTGTATGGCGTATGGGAATGCTGTCGGTGTTACTTTCACTCTTGGCATTTACAGAATCTCGATCTAACAACATGAACACCTATAGGCTATCCCTGCAATAAAAGTTATGTTTATGAAGGGTATAATGATGCATTTTTGTTGATTGAACTCTGGTTATTCATTCTAAATGTGTTTTTTTGATTAGATTGTAAAGTTGATGAGTGATTGGGATTTAGTAAAATTTTAATGGTACGAAATAAAAACACCTTTCTCATGAAGGTCTTGATGGTCTGGGTGTTTTGATGTAGAGCCAGATACAAATAAAAATATTTTCGGTCAATAAAGTAGCTTGTTAAGCATTGTGCAGCTTCAGCAGTATTCACCATGTGCTTTCTTGTTATGAAAGGGTAAATGTGCATAAACCATTATATATATATATATATATATATATATACAGTTGAAACCAGATATTTACATACACTTAAAAAAAAAACACAAAAACATTTATTTCTTTACTGTCATACATTAAATCAGAGTCAACTTTTTTCTGTTTTAGATCAATACATATTAACATATTTTTTGCATTTGTTAAATGACAGAATCGAGCGAGGGAGAATTTTTATGTATTTTTTTTATCACATTTTTATCAAAGTCAGAAGTATACATACACTTCCTTAGTATTTGGTAGAATTGCCCCGAAACTGTTTCACTTGGGCCTAACGTTTTGGGTATCCTTCCACAAGCTTACTACAATAATTTGCTGGAATTTTGGCCCACTCCTCTTGACAGAACTGGTGTAACTGGGTCAGGTTTGTAGGCCTTCTTGCTCACACTCGCCTTTTTACTGCCGCCCACAAATTTTCTATGGGATTGAGATTAGGGCTTTGTGATGGCCACTCTAATACCTTGACTTTGTTGTCCTTAAGCCACTTTGTAACTAATTTGGAGGTATGCTTGGGGTCATTGTCCATTTGGAAGACCCATTTGCGAGCTTTAACTTCCTTGCTGATGTCTTCAGATGTTGCTTCAATATATCCACAAAATTTTCTTTTCTCATGATGCCATCCATTTTGTGAAGTGCACCAGTCCCTTCTGCAGCAAAGCAGCCCCAAAACATTATACTACCACCCCATACTTCACAGTTTGGATGGTGTTCTGAGGCTTCAAAGCTTCGCCCTTTTTCCTCCAAATATACCGTTTATCATTATGGCCGAACAGTTCAATTTTTGTTTCGTCAGACCACAGGACATGTATCCAGAAATTAAGATTTTTGTCCCCATGTGCAGTTGCAAACTGTAGTCTGGCTTTTTTATAGTGGTTTTGAAGTAATGGCTCTCCCAGAGTAACCTTTTAGCTCATGGTGGTACAGGACTCATTTGTTGTGGATAATGACACTGTCTTACCAGTTTCAGCTAGCATCTTCACAAGGTCTTTTGCTCTTGTCCTGGGATTGATTCGCACATTTCGCACCAAAAAACCTTCCTCTCTGGGACTCAGAATCCGTCTCCTTCCTGAGCGGTATGATGGTTGTACATTCCCATGTTTTTTATACTTGCGTATTATTGTCTGAACAGATGAATGTGGGACCTTCAGGCATGTGGAAATTGTACCTAAGGATGAGCCACACTTGTGGAGGTCCACAATTCTTTTCCTGATGTCTTGGTTGATTTCTCTAGATTTTCCCATGATGTCAAAGAAAGAGGCTCTGTGTTTGAGGTGTGCCTTTATATGCATCCACAGTTCTGTCAAGAGGAGTGGGCCAAAATTCCAGCAAATTATTGTAGAAAGCTTGTGGAAGGATACCCAAAACGTTAGGCCCAAGTGAAACAGTTTCGGGGCAATTCTACCAAATACTAAGGAAGTGTATGTATACTTCTGACTTTGATAAAAATGTGATAAAAAAAATACATAAAAATTCTCCCTCGCTCGATTCTGACATTTAACAAATGCAAAAAATATGTTAATATGTATTGATCTAAAACAGAAAAAGTTTACTCTGATTTAATGTATGACAGTAAAAAAATAAATGTTTTTGTGTTTTTTTTAAGTGTATCTGGTTTCAACTGTATATATATATATATATATATATATATATATTCAAAAGAGGAGGAAATATAAAAACAATATAAAATTATGTATATAAATACATATATATACAAATATACATATATATATACACACACACACATATATATATACATAGATATATATCTATATATATATATACATATATATATATATATATACATATATATATATATCTATATATATATATATATATATATATATATATCTATATATATATCTATATATCTATATAGATATAAATATATATATATATATCTATATAGATATAAATATATATATATATATATATATATATATATATATATATATATATATATATATATATATATTCATTCATTCAAAAGAGGAGGAAATATAAAAACAATTTAAATTATATGAACAGGGCTTCCCATCCCAAGCACCGAGATTAAATCTGGGCATTCTTATCAACCTGTATTTTACCATTTCATCAGGACTAAGAGTATAGTATGGTATGCCCCCTGCTGGTCGTATATTAAAATAAAATGCTCAAAGAGTAAAGTTCATGTTTTACAAATACGGATATTCATTATAGTATTGAGTGAGTACCATTGCAGTAACTATTTCCCTAAAAAAAATGTAATGTTTTTAATGATATTAAAATAAAGTTTGACGGTGTTAAAGCTAGAATGCCCACTATAGTGGAGCAAAATGAGGCAATTTTATCCTGATAAAAATAATTTAATAACTAATGTTAGTAATAACTAATAAAGTTATAAAACTGCAACCCAAATGTTTTATTTTTATAAGCACAGTAAAGTAAGAAAATGGCAAAGAAATAAGAGGTTCTAGGTTCTTTATCATGTTAAATAGTGTGTGGAAACCCACCCAGGCTTACAGAAATGGTTTAACCCAACTGCTCAGGAGCCACTGGGAATTTATGACTCTCACACGTTCAAACTGGTCAAAGTGGGCCAAAGGGCTCAAAATCACGTGAAATTAACGCGTTGTTCACGCGTCGTTAACACGTCATTACCACGTCAACAACGCGTTAACGATGCGTGAAAAGGTTGTCGCGTTGACGACGTGTTGTTAACGCGTTGACAACTTGTTGACAACGTGTTAACGTGTTGACAACGTGTTAGAAGTCACGTATTTTTGACCTCGTTGGCGTTCCATACTCAGGCGTCGTTAACGTGTCGTTAACACGTCATAAACACGTCAACAACGCGTTAACGAAGCGTGAAAAGGTTGTCGCGTTGACGACGTGTTGTTAACGCGTTGTTAACACGTTGATAACGTATTTTTGACCTCGTTGGCGTTCCATAGTATGACGTCGCGACACCACCCGACAGTCGTGTCGCAAAAGTGGATCTGTACGTCACAATTACAAGACACCGGGTTGCGACATCGCACCAGCTGCGCTCAGCACCGCTGCGGGACAGACGGTAAGCCGAACGTCGAGTTGGAGTGAGTGAGAAGTTGAACTAGCTACACACCCGAGGATTTAAGGTATTGTGGGGGATATTTCTTTTCGAGTAGCCTGTTCATGTGATTTAAAAAATGTCAATGTAAACATATAATGTCGAACTCAGCGTCGCGCTGAATGTTCAAACATCGTCTTGAGTAACATTTTAAGATTTTACACTGATGGTTTTACCATACGCACGGCAATTTTGCTAACCAAGTTAACTACGTTAAACTAGAGGAAAACCCGTCGACATTGAGAATAAATGTTGCTTTGGAAAATTAATCTTAAACGAGTATCGGGGTGTTTCTCTCTCAGTTTCGTTTTCATGCACTTGTTAAGTTTCGTTTCTCCCTGGCAGCGTCCTCTGACGTTTCATCATGGCCGAGATGGCCGAGAGTCAGTTTTCTCTGATGAGTCTGGAGGATGAACTGACCTGCAGCATCTGTCTGAGTCCCTTTGACTGTCCGGTGACCATCCCCTGCGGACACAACTTCTGCCAGGACTGCCTGCTCGCCACCTGGAAGGACTCGTACAGCTGTCCTCAGTGCCGGACCCTCTTCGCCACCAAACCGGAGCTGAAGAAAAACACGGTCCTCAGCAGCGTTGTGGAGACTTTCAACTTGAGGACGAGCAAGAGCGAGACCGGCCTGAAAGAAACGTCCGAGGAGACCAATGAAGCCGCGAAAAAACACAATGTCATACGTTGTGATGCATGTATGGAAGCAGAAGCGTCCCAGACCTGCCTCACCTGCATGGCCTCTTTCTGCGAGGAACACCTGCGGCCTCACCGGGAAAACCCAGTATTTCGTCTCCACCAACTGATCGAGCCTGTCGGCGACCTGTCGGAGCGCATCTGCCCGGACCACCACAAGCTGATGGAGCTCTTCTGCAGCCAACATGGCCGGCCAATCTGCAGCCTCTGCCTCCAGCAGGTCCACAAAGGCTGCTCCTTCATTTCTCCAGAGGAGCAGAGGAACATGAAAGAGGTAAAGTGTGTGTGTGTGTGTGTGTGTGTGTGTGTGTGTGTGTGTGTGTGTGTAACATCTGAATTTCATAAATTAAACCCACACTTCCAGAAACTGTGCACCTGTCTACATAAGCACAGCACATGCTGTCAACAGTTTCCATAGGGACTATTTCTGTGGCACAAACTAGTTCCAATGACAACCTTTTACAGATGGACCAGAGCAGGATACATTGTTGTGAGCACTTGTAAAAAACACCTGTGTGTGTGTGTGTGTGTGTGTGTGTGTGTGTGTGTGTGTGTGTGTGTGTGTGTGTGTGTGTGTGTGTGTCTGAATTAACTGAATGTATCATGTTTCTCCGTTTGTAGTCCGACCTGAGAGGCAAGTTAAGTTTGCTGGACGGGAAGATTACGAAGAATGAGAATGTGTTATCTCTAATGGGTGACATGCAGGACAAGCTAAAGGTAACCCTCGCCATTTGCTGTATTATTAATAATAATTCATAGTCTTCTTTTAAAACCTTGTGCCTTAAAAGAAGAAACTTGAAAAAAAGAGAAATGTATTTATTCTGTGATTCCTGTTCATTTGCAATCCGTAGCACTTGAGTTTTTGTATTTCTGTTATTTAGTCTAAGCCCTGTATTTACCTGTCTTCTTACCTACTGATCTATTTATGGATCATCTCATGATCCTCTCCCCCAGGACTCGGCGACCAACAGGAAGGCTGCTTTGGCAGCTGAGTATCAGCAGATCCGTGATATGTTGGCTCGAGAGGAGCGTGATGCTCTGATCACAGTGGACCGCGAGCTGGAGGGTGGTCAGACCAAACTCAAGGGTCTCGCGAAGAAGTTCACCGAAAACGTTGACACTTTGAGCAAAGCTAGAGAAGATATCCACAGTCTGCTGAGTCAGTCCCAAACTCTGGCCTTCCTACAGGTGAGACAACTGTGATTATCAATCTGAACAGCATCTATATAGTACAGTACACACACACACACACACGTACAATGCCTTGACATGGAACTGAAACTTTCTGAGAATTAAATGAACATTGATGGGTTCACACTTTTTCAACTCCATCCTAATACAACACTCACATGCTCATATGTACAGCAAAAGTGATCCCTTTCTAAAGTGATTTTAGTCACAAGTGATGGGGGACAAAATCCACAGTCCTAATTCCAAAGTTCAGCCGACTAATTTGAGTCTGACTTAGGTAAATCAATTGGTCTTAATATGACATTCCCTGTGCTTGCATGGGAACTGTATTTCCAAAACTCAAAACATGATTATCCCAAACTAAAGTAACTCTCTTGCAAATTGATGGCATTTCTGAGTAGTCCAACTAAGTCCAAAAAATTACAATATATGGCATGCCTGGCAAAGACATGTAGTGACTCTGCCAAAAGCCTGAAAATGTGAACCTGTCCTGCAGTTATACAAAGATGCAGAGCACACTTTCAGTTTAACATATTAGTATAATTTTATATATTTAATAGGGCTGTGCAATTAATCAAATTTTGATTGCGATTTTGATTTTGGCTCCTAACGATCGCAAAAACAACGTAATCGAGAAAAACAATTATTTTGCACATTACATTTTGCTAGTAAACCCTTCTTTTGTCTTCTGTTTTAAATGGAAAAAAAGTTCCACGGTGAAAGTGTTTTCCCTTTTGATTTGTTTAACTGTTTTTTAAGTTCAGTAAATGCACCATCTTTCCAAAAGTCAATGAGTAATCATGTTAAATAATCGTGATTTAACAATTGACCAAAATTATTATTTTTTTCCCCATAATCAAGCAGCCTTAATATTTAACGATGTCTTACCAGGATCATTCTAGTTACAACTTTTGAGGATTGACCTGATTAAATCTCTGAATTTAAGATCACACGTGACTGCACAATTCATATGTACAGGAGACAGAATGATTGTGAAGAAACCTGGGAACAGGCCAGATGTCGTTGCTGCTACGTTTCAACCGTCCCACTGCAATCTGACAACTTTATTCTGGCATCATTCCAGTGATATTTCAATTACAGTATTGCCTCGTATTTGATCAACGATATAAAATAGTATAGCTTTATCTCGACTGTTTTGAATTAAACCTTTTTTCCCGTCAAGCAAACAACATTGTGTTCCTCTACTCAAAGGCTTCGTTTAACCTGCCCCCGGCCGTCAACTTTGAACCTCACACCCCTCGAATCAACCTGGACTCCAAGAAGGTGACGGCAGCACAGGCCTTCTCTGCTGCCCTGAAGGAGCATCTGACAGACCTCCTGAAACAGCCGCTGGACGCCAGACTGCTGAAACTTAAACCAGGTAACTGTGCAGGTACATTGTGAGTGGGAGGCTTGACATCCGGAGATGTGTTATGAAATTATAACGAAGGCAAATCGTGTCCAACTTTTGTTGCAGAACTTAAGACTGGCATTGTTGCGCCTGGTGAGTTTGTGTCCTGTGGGAGATCCTGGGAGATGGAGTCAAATGTTGACTTTAGTGATGCACCGAAACGAAAATTCTTGGCCGAAACCGAAAACCGAAAAAAGAGGAAACCAAGACCGAAAACCGAAACCGAAACACCGAAAGAAATTAAGCCAATTATTAGTACCATTGCATTTATGGCTATGACTGTGTACTAACTTTACTAAAATCAAGGCATTGCAATTGTATAAATTAATATTAAAGTTTAATTAAAAAAATATCTAGCAGAAATATGGCTACAATCTGATAGTCACATACAGTATACAGTAGCCTAAGAACAGAATAGCTTACCTATTGTTATTATTATTATTATTATTAATAATTGAGGCACTTTCTTGCAGGATTTCACTGAACATATCAGACAACGAGGGTGCATGCCCCTCATCTGGTGCAGCGAGACAAGTCTTTTTTTTCTGCGCTCTGATCTCCTCCTGCGCTGGTCACCGCTCCGTCTCCGTCTCCACGCGGGTTCTCCGCATCCATCGCGGCCTGGATCATTTCTCGTGCGCCCTGCTTTATTTCCGCATCCAAGTAATGGTCTTTATAACGCGGATCAAGTACAGTCGTGATGAAGAGCAGAGGATCCGAACAGATCTCACTGAAACGTGTGCTGACAGACTCTAAGAGCACTTTTCATTGTTTTCACTCCGTGGTCCGTCTCAACCTCTTTACCTAGGAGACGCTTTGCAGGTGGAATGGATCGGGTACTGACTGAAAATTTTCGGTGGCCGAATATTCGGTGCATCCCTAGTTGACTTAATCAATGTTGTGTTTCGTGGTGGCGGGCTACTGGGACTGATCGGGGATCTGTGGCTCGGGAGGTTGAGCGGGTCGTTTGCTAAATTCATGGTTGGCGGTTTGATTCCCTAGCTGATCCTGTTCTCATGTGGAAGTGTCCTTGAGCAAGACACACCCAAGTTGCTCCAGATGGTAGCTTCGTAGCTTGCTGCTGTCAGTGTGCGAGTGTGTGTGAATCAGGTTTGACGGGATGAGGAGGAGGGAGGGGCGCGCTACCGTCCGTTTTGTTTGACAATACTTTGAACGTCAACAAGAAGTGACGTCCCCCAACATCGCTTAGAGCACCTTTTAATCAATATGGTTTTGCGCATGTAGTCTAGTCTTGTAGATTGAAATAACAGGGACATGATTTAAACATTGAAGCAGATCAAATGCCAATAAACCAAGCTATTCAGCTCAGTCTAATGTTTTCCAACTGAGGTCGGGATGAAATGCAGGTAGTGAAGTTTTCTAGTGAAAAGTGAAAGTGTGCTAGTGAAAGAGTACTCCAGTTGAAAAGATTCAAACGATGCGGCCGTTCCTAAACCGTTCTTTAACCATGTATTTTTATGGATATATAGCTAAATACTTAGACTTTAGACATTATACCTGGCCCTAACAAAAACCAACTACTGTAAAACCATAAAAGCTAAACCTAACCCTTCAAAAAAAATTTAACTAAACTAAAACTTGGGATGCCAGATTGTTCAGCCGGTATGATAACCGGATTATTACCTGCTTCTCATGGCTGATGCCTATAAGAAAACCAATTTAATTTCACATTTTTCTCTTTTAAAAAAGAGGTTGGCATCCTGTAGTTAATGTTAACTAGTTAATGTTAAGTAGTTAATGGACAGGGTAAGAAAGGCTAAGATGTAGTGAGGAAAGACGGGTGATTTAAGGTTGCACAGCTCTGGGATCTCATTTATAAACGTGGCGTACGCACAAAACGGGGCTGAAAATGTGCGTACGCCACTTCCCACGCAAAGGTTGTGATTTATAAAAAACAAACTTGACGGGAGACTGCGCGGTCCTCCACGCAAACTCTGACCCATGCATCCGCACATTTTGGAGACAAAATGAATTGACGACGCAGATGGTGCGGTGGTGAACTGAAGTCAGACTGCAGAGAGTAAATGGGAATAACAATTACTCATAATATTTTCTAGTATTGATGCCTCACGCACATTTCTTCACTCCATATCATCCACGTTACCATGAAGATGAAATCCAGCAGTGTTATTTGCGCTTGTACTGAGTGATAATTGTTCTATAAACTCCTCCAACTCAAATCTTAAATAAAAATTAGTTATTAATATTTAATCGGCGCTGTCTCACCGTCACAGAGTCCGCAACGGAGCGCAGGAGGAGGGGATGGCCCGACTCCATGGAATACAGGATAGCATCAAATACCCTAGCATTAGATAACGGGAGAACACAGTGTAAATAACTAAATATCTGTCTTTAATACTGTGCATATATCATAAAATGTTAAAGTCTGGAAATACAGCCGTTAAGCTCGCGCAATCGTTACCCTTAATGTCCTCGTTATCAGTCCGAACTTTAATACTGTTTGTGACAAAACCTGAATAAAGAAAAGTGTGTTTGCGTTTTACACTTTCTTTCGTCTTCAAATTGTATCTCGGGGTGGGGGGGTACCACTAGTTGATGCTGTGTTGGCAAGGTGTTAACAATCACAGTATGTTGTAAATATATAAATGGGGGAAACCGGCTGTTTCCAGAGGGAAATAGCAGACAGCTAAGTGTATTTTTTAAATAAATATTATATATAATCTTCAACTTTATCACTAAGGCTTGTTTGGATATAATATATAGTTCTGTTAATACGTCTGGTATATCAAAGCTGTTTTATAAGCACAGTTTTATAAATGAGACCCCAGACCTCTCCAAATCTAAGAAAAAAGTAGAGAAACTTTTGGAAGTGGGACCGTCTGAAATCGGAGGTTTTGGCTCACAGTGATTTAACATTTGTTTACTGTTAGAAAACTTGACTTAAAACTAACTTACTTTTTCCTCTTGTTATTATTAAACTGTTTGCATAGAATAATATTATACGGAGTACTCTAAACAAGATAACATGGAGCCATTGCGTGTCCTTGTCTGAGCACGGTGTGATGCTGAGGAAAGAACGGGCGATCCCTGACTAAATAAGGGAGACGTCCTCGACTCTGACAAGACAACAACTGACGACATCAAACTCTGTATTATGATTGTATTTCACACATAAATAAGCTACTGTTTGAGGCTTATGTTAGTCATTGTCTGTACTATTCTGTAGTGCTGAGACTGGCTCCTTGTTGAGTTCACAAGTCAAAATTAACATTGATATAACTTCAGTGGTCCTGTCTGTTCTTGATAATGCAATTATTCTAACATTTACGTAATTATTTGAAGCTTTGGAATAATTCATATATCAATTTCCCATTCCCAGCCTAATATATATATATATTGTGTAACACTCTACTAATTAAAAATTCCAAACTATTATAACCTTGGTGTGAATGGGATGAGAGGCAAATTGTAAGCGCTATGTAAATGCAGTCCACTTCCCATTCACAGATGGGAAAGCAGATCCTGACTCGGCATCCGCAACTTCTGGAAGTACTGGATCCCAGCCGAAATCTGGTATGTTATAACCTACGGGTATGATAAACATTCATACATAATGAGAAAAAAAGAAGCAAAATGTGTTTGTTTTTTTTGCTAGTCAATATGTACGTTTAGGTGCAGTACTGCACCTTCTGAGGTTTTGAAAAAATACCTTCATACATCTCTGTCAGGCATATAATTTAAGTGCTTGCAAACAATTTGATGAGCTTTTTTTTTTTGAAAAAAAATGTGCACAAAATGTCTTCTGATTTCACCCTCTCTGTTTCAGAAGAACCCAAGCCGGAAAAGCAGAAAAGAGGGCCCAGGTCCCACAGTCCAGGTCGTCCACCCATCCAGCCATCATTCCAGCCAGTTCATGGACCTGGTTTTGTGGGGCCACATGGGAACTTCTATCGACACCAGCATCCACCTGGCCTTTTCAGGGGTTCTCAGTTTATGGCAGGACAAAGGCCAGGTAAATAAAATATACACACACAGAGTACATCAGTTTTCATTGTGGTTGTATCACTTTTCTACTAAAACGTATGCAATCAGAGTCATTTGTAAAATGCTAGAGCAGATACATTGTTAAGTGGGAAACTTAATGGATGAAGATCCCTTAAAGTATCGTGAAGCCAACCATGTCCAATTTTGTTGCAGATATTAGCACTGGAATTTTGGGTGAGTTGGTTCGTGGTGCGATTGGTGGAATAAGAAATCAAAACAATAGTGCTACGCTTGAACAGGTTTCATGCTTCTCGTGGTCAGCAGAGTCGCAGCGGTGCGGACAGCGCGGTCCAAGCAGTCGGAGCGGCCAGTCATTGCAACGCCAGTCAGACCCTCCCCTCGCATTGCCAGACCTTCCTCCACGGCGCTGCGGAGGAGGGTCTGGCTAGTCCACACAACATTCCTGGATAGGAGAAAAAAAACGTGCTCGGGTTTATTGGCTTTTTTTTTTTATAACCAATCGCAATCTTCTTTGGCGGCGCTAAGCGCCAGACAGAGCAACGGTGCTTCTGCAAAATAGCCTCGGGAAGGAACTTGTTTCCCGAAATGGCTGGAGTTTAGAATGCCAGCACAAAGAAAGAGGAAGGTGAGGGACATCCGGCGGAACCTCTGGCGGAAACCGGAACTATCCTGTAGATGAAACGTCTTCGATATAGACTAGTGAGACCCAGTCCGTGATGTCACCAAATCTTGGAGGCGCACGGCTCGGCGCCTCAGACCCTCGGCACACAGTCGCCCAGGTCGCAGTTGCGTAATATCGCCATCAACACCGCTCTGACCACGAGAAGCGTGGAACACGTTTTACTCTACTCCAGTATAATATTCCTCAAATTTGTGGATGCGGTATTGGGGTAACTGTCTGAAACCATGTTGATTAACAGACTATTTTAATGACTTCTTTAAATCTCTTTTTGTATCTTTCAAGTGCAATGCAACACTGTGTGTTGACAATTATTATACTGTAGGTGGAATATCTTTTCCCATCTTGGTTCATTTGTATAACCCAGTCACTTTTTTCCCCTTTTTCTATTGTTGTAAACTCTTGAGCTGCTGTAATGTGTGAATTTCCCCGGTGTGGGATCAGTAAAGTTTGATCTTATCTAATGACACTATCTGGCATGTTCTCAGGAGCTTATCGGGGCTTTACGCCTTTCAACCCTTCCCAGGAAACTGGTATGTTCATCTCTCAAACACATATGTGAATGACAAGCATTTTATAACGCATGCCAATTGATTTGGTTCAAGAATAACATGCCTTTTTCTTTTGCCTTTTCCTGTCTCTCAGAGCTGATGTGGACAGATCAAGGGTTTCAACCCAAAGCAGGCCCAAAGAAGAAACCTCAAAGTAAGGAAATGTCTGTTTATTAGACAACATCTAGCTGAAACTAATGCATTCTAAAACAACACATCATACCCTCATGAAGGTTCTATTGTCCAGTTTGATGTTGTGTTGGTTCAACTTAATGCTCATTTTAGAGCCTGTAGTTTTCGATGCTATTGATCTCTTAACTCTGGAATCCTAACTTCATCCCAGGTGGTATTAAAAAGGATTGCATTTAACTTAGAGAATCCTAGGGGTACCCTGATTACCACAGAGCATAGGAAATCTGTGCCTGTAATTATGAGCACACATGTCGTTTTATGTTAATCATGTGACGTCAAATGGATCATTTGTTAGATAACTTTGTTATTAGTATTGCATGGAGCTAACTGACTGAGTGCTGCTTATTTGCCAAATAGATGTAGAAGTTATGCTATCTGTGTTAGAAGTTACTTAAGCATTATGCTGCCAAACTAAACAAACTAAACCAAACTAAACACCAACGTTCAGGGAGAGTGGAATAACCCTGACCAAACCCGCAAGTTATCATATTCAACCAGTGAGAATGCGGCGGGGAGAGGAGGCGGGGCTATGCCGTCTCTGCAATAGAGTGTGTGTCAGCTCGCTGTCGGAGGGAAGAGAGAGCAGAAAGCTCAGCGGCTACCAGTGCATCAATACTGCAGAAAATGAGTATTAAAACCATTTAAAAATTAAAAAGTGATCACTACTGATGGCAGATAGAGGCCAAGAATTGGTTGCCAATTTCTCAAAATGACTGTCGAGCCCTGGATGTGTGTGTTTATTTTTATTTTTTTACTCCAACCCATTTATATTAATGAGGGAAGACTCTTGTGTAACGTGTCACTGCCTCTACCTGATCATTGTTTTAATTCATGTCACATAACACTTAGCTCTTCAGATATTTCACTGCAGTTACATAACAAAACAATTTGTTTTTATTTTTTTTATCTTTAGAACAAAAACCTCCCCAAGCCAAAGAGGACAACATGGGAAAAAAGGATCAAGCCTGTTCAATGGAGAACCTGTTGGAGTTCGGTGGGAGCGACGAACCCAGAGGCTGTATCCTGTATCCAAAACCAGAAAACCAAGGTAGATTTCTCTCTTTTTTTTCTCCCCCCTCTCTCCCTCCCTCCCTCTCTCAACTTTTTTTATTTTTTTTTTTTTTTTTTTTTTTTTTTTTTTTTTTTTTTTTTTTTTTTTTTTTTTTTTTTTTTTCCCCCCACAATTTTTTTTTTTTTTTTTTTCTGTTCCTTTCTTCCTCGTCAAACCCTGGCTCCTAAATTACCCACAATCCAGCACTAACTAACACTGTCTCAAGTGACATCACTTACGGCAATTTATTAGACTGTGTGCAGCTCCCTCTGGAGCCACAAAAGGCTTTATACAACTTTTTCTCATATGCAGGAGAGTACTCCAGCACCCCTAAACTGACTTTAACGTTTTCCCTTTTTAAAGCTTGTATTTGTTATCCCGGAGCCGAACAAATAACAAAGGTCTTTTTCGTCTTCTGTTGTAGAAACGTCGGACATTCCCCCAAACATAACATCTGCTGAGAAAAGAACTGAGCTTCTGAAATGTAAGTGCATGAGCGCAGCAGGCATCTGCCCCTCATAAAGTAGTACAGTAGCAACCACGGCCTTTATTTATTTTTTTTCTGTCCCCCACCAGATGGCACGATACTCACTTTGGATCCAAAGACGGCCCACAAACGCATCGCACTGAGCGAGGGCTTCACTAAGGCCTCTGTGTCAGACGAGCACGCAAACTACCCCGACTGCCCCGAACGCTTCGCCGTCTGCTCCCAGGTGCTCGCCTCCAAGGGCTTCTCTAGAGGCCGCCACTACTGGGAAGTCCGGCTGAGCAGCAGCAACTTCATTGGCGTAGGCTTGGCCTACAGCAGCATTGACCGCAAAGGTCCCACCAGTCGACTGGGCCGCAACGCCCACTCCTGGTGCGTGGAGTGGTTTAACGTCAAGCTGTCGGCTTGGTACAACAGCGGTGAGACCGTGCTGGTCAATCCCAATCCAAAGCGCATAGGTGTGCTGTTGGATTGTGACGAGGGCACTGCTACGTTCTATAACGTGGCCGACAGGGCATACCCCTTCCACTCCTTTGTGTTCCCCTTTGCTGAAGCGGTGTATCCGGCTTTCTGGATTTTCTCAAGTGGCTCGTCCATTTCTTTGTGCAAGCTGCAGGCATGAGGAGCATATGCAATTTAATGGCATATGCAGGCAGGCAAACGCATGTATACAGTCAATCCTTTGTTCTAATCGCGATCATTAATGATGGAAAAGAATACTTTCCTAGTTGTACTAAGTGTTTATAACAGCACAAATGTCAACATATTGGATATACCCAAGATTATTTAAAAAAAAAAAAAATCACTTTCCATATCAACAGACAGTTATACCTCCAGCTGAATGCTTATGGCATTTTGTGCTGTTGGAATGGTCAGGTGAACCAATGATTATGCCCACTATTAGTGCTTACTTAGTGTTAGTTCTGCTTTAAACCAAGAAAATGAAGGAATAGATGGTGGTGGTTGATCTGCCCAGCCTGAGAACATTAGTCCAAAGACAGCTTTAAGCATCACAACTGAAATGGATGTCAAGAGTTAATGGCATGTCATAGCTACTGTAAGTCCCTAGCTGTTGTCGTTAGCTATGCTAGCTGTGATTCACAGCCGCTGAATTAGTGGTTGTGTGACAAACAAAAACAAGATGGCTTTACAACACAGGAAGAGCAATATTATTATTCTGTGTTTTCAAGCCTACAAACTGCATCCCAAGTGCTTGGGACGCACTTATGAGTTCCAAGCACTTCATAATAAGTATTTATTTAAAAACAAGATCAAATGGTTTTAAAGGCTATATTATATATCTTGTATGCAGTAGGAATAAAAACCTAATGCTGATAGATGGCAAAAGATGAGCAGCATCGATGATCTGCTACTTTTTTTCCCTCAAACTTAACTGAAACGGATGCAAAACGTATACAGCAAGTAGTTAACAATATAACTCAGTCCCTTTCAGCCAGTTGCCTTGATGGCCTGAAGCTGGGAGGAGTGGTAGCTGGGTTATCTTGTGTTGGTTTCAAGTTTCAGAGATTTGATCTACTTCCTCCTTTACTAGGACTATAACAACACACACAGAGCCCGCCGCTCACTTACCGTACAGCGCGTGTATACAAGTGTGTTTCCTGTATTGTGAATGTGACTGGAAAAAAAAAGTGATTTAATTACATCACTCTCCAGCATATGTCAGTACAGTGTTTTCATATGACATCTGCATGTGAAAAATGTATTGTTTTGGAGTGCAGCTCTTAAGGTTATAGGGCTGGGCGCTATGGCAAAAGGTTAAGATATTTTCAAATCACATCATTATAAGGGTCGTTTCTGGTGACCTTAAAGATTTCCTATATTCCCTAGATCTTTCCAGTTTTTGAAACCAAAACAACACTAAAAGATTGCCCAGTGATTGGCTAGAAATACAGTAGATAAGAGGGTTCCTGTGATGTGATTGGCTGTTCCGTGTGCATAAGCATTGTATACCCAATAGACAGAAAAACGTTCATCAAGATAAGAAAATAAATTGTCCGTACCACCCAGCCCTATATCTTTACTTCCTGAACTCTTTGACTGATTCATCGGAGAAAAATCTGATGAGATCTTTTTTTTTTTTTTTTTTTGGTTTTTTTTTTTTTTTTTTTTTTTTTTTTTTTAAAAAAAAAAGAGGGGTTTTTTGGGTAATTTTAAAGGGGGTTTTGTTTTTTGTTTTTTGTGCTCTTTTTTTTTTTTTTTTTTCTTTTTTTTTTTTTTTGGGGGGGGGGGGGGGGGAGAGGACCTTTGGGAAAAAAAAAAAGGGGGTTTTTTTTTTTTGCTGGGGTGCCCAAATGCAATGCTATAATGTCACATCTATGGGAGGCACAATACACCAACAAGCCAACAGAGTGGCTTGGTTGGCTTTGTAAGGTGGTAGGAAGGTAGTTACATACATGTATAGTTTCACAGGGGTGAATTATTTGTTGTGTGATACAAAGTTTACCCCCGGCTTGTAAGATGAGTTTGCCAAAGTACACTGGCAACTCGATCATGCAGGTGCTGAAGGTGTGAAATTACATACCGTATGGGTGTCTGAGATCGGTCTACACAACATACGGTACATTAACAGTGAAGTGAAGTTAGCTGTTTGAGTATGGTTCTCTTTGTTCTTTTTGACAAAGGTACTGACCTCACTGCATTTAAAGTGCTCATATTATGCTCATTTTCAGGTTCATACTTGTATTTAGAGGTTATATCAGAATAGGTTTACATGGTTTCATTTTCAGAAAACACCATATATTTGTTGTACTGCACATTGCTGCAGCTCCTCTTTTCACCCTGTGTGTTGAGCTCTCTGTTTTATCTACAGAGTGAGACATCACACTTCTGTTCCATCTTTGTTGGGAGTCGAACGTGCGCAGTAGCTAGGTAAGGACTACTAGCCAGTCAGAAGCGGAGTATGAGGATGTGCCCTGACAGTAGCTAGGTAAGGACTACTAGCCAGTCAGAAGCAGAGTATGAGGGCGTGCCCTGACAATACCTAGGTAAGGACTACTAGCCAGTCAGAAGCAGAGTATGAGGGCGTGCCCTGACAGTACCTAGGTAAGGACTACTAGCCAGTCAGAAGCAGAGTATGAGGGCGTGCCACGCTAGCAGCTAGGCTAGCATTATAACGTGTGTTACAAAGTGACCCACGTGTGTCTCTGAAGTAAAGGCTGGACTACAATAGAGCTGTTTGGAGCAGTTTGTTTTTGCAGTGTTTTCTGTTGGAGATGGTAAGTCCCTTTGGGAGGGACTTTGGGCTTTTTCACTTTGTAAACCTATAACATGCACAAAAAAAGATATGTAGGAGCCACATATTGTATGTTGTTTATGGTCTCATTTGGGTTATTGTTGATTGTTATGTTGTGCACTTATATTGTAGGTGGTGGGCATTTTCATCACGGTTGGAACACGTAACATATATAGCATATTTCTTTGCTTCACCTGTTGGTTTTTTGGGCTTTGACAGAGAGGGGGTGAGCCTGGGAGCGAACACTTTCTGTCGACCGCCGCACTAACGCACTTATTTCGACTCACAAAGTAACTTTACATTTGGTAACTGCAGTGCTAATTGTATTTTACGTGTGGAGGAATAAATAAATGCAATACAATCTTGAGTGCATCACAGTATGTTTATGCATCTCTGTGTTTAGTCCCTCGCGGCAGCACTTTGTTGGACTGCTTACAGCCACAACAAGATGTATAACACAATAAAGGAAAGGGAAAAAGCCAAAAAGCATAATATGAGAACTTTAAGGCATTCAGAAATTACTGTTGTATGGAGTGACCTAACTGATATGCTGGTTAAGGTCCGTACATGATGACTACCATGGGGAATTAACCAGTTAACTGTTGGATAGGTTTTAAAGATTTCTGTAAGGCATTTCAGGCCATGCACTTCAGATATATGGACCTTTTTTATTTTTAGGTAACACGCCAAAATATGAAGGTACCGAACATCGCTGCATGTAAAGTCTGAACCTTTATAGTGAAATCTGCTGTTTTTACTATATATCAACACAATGGAGAATTGTGGTTTGGGACCGATAACTTTGTGAAACTATTGAGAGCTTTTCCCATACCATAATAAGTGTTTGAGTACTAATATTGTATTGACACTGGTTTACTCTTACTACCAAGTTTAAATAACATAACAGGTGTCTCAATGCAAAGCAGAATGAAGTTTGAGTTTGTCATGCAACATTTGACTCTTTTGCTTATGTTTTTGGCTAAAATATATCTAAGATCATCCGCAGTGGCTTTTTTTTTTTTTTTTTGCTGATCCTCAACTGAAATACTGTATATAGTTAATTAGTATCTTTGTATCTAATATTTTCAAGGGTCCCAGTGCATTGGATTTTATCCAAATTGTGTGCCGTCAAAAGTTGACTTTAAACTAACCGTTGTGTAATGCTTCATGCGTGGTGGTTGTTTTCAGTGTACACAACATGAATTCATTTATGTATTGTCTTGACTTTATACAGATTATTGCTCTATTGCATTTGGTTTAAAATCACAAATCAGTTTGTAACACAAATGAACCAATGATTGCCATTAATAAAATATGATTTTCTCTCTCTGACACACTTTGTTTTTCTTTTGAAGAAGCCACAAATGGTTTATGGAGCAGTCCAAGATTTTGGGAAATTCAAGCACAAGCACAGAGATGACATTGATATTAATCCTCTCATGTCAGGGTCCCTTACAAACTATATATATTACTCAAAATGTCACTTCCTTTATTCTGTTGACCATTTTAGTTGTCCAAATAAATGCTTTTCCTGACTCATTCTTACCGCTTCACAAGTACAGGCATTACACGGTCAGCGACCGGTTGCCGTCAGCCTCATAAGCATGGTGGACTTTCTAAATAAAGGCTTTTAATTATTGCAATTATTGTGTATAGTCCTACATTTATTTAGGATGCATTTTCTGTCTGTATACATATGTATAGGCTACTGCATATACAGTATATTCTTGGCAAATAAACATTGAAACTTATTTTTGGTTACAATTATATGATTGATGAATCAAGTGATTTACTTTTCTATTCATTTTCACGTGTGTCTTTGGTTTGCAAATAATTGTATTACTTAACACCATTGGTATCAATAGTTGGGTCGCAGATGTGGCTTAAAACGACACATCAGGACTTGAAATATATAGGCTAGTAAGTAACTCATTATTTTAGACTTTTAATGGATCTTACTGGTGTTTAATCCTTTGTTGTATTTTATTAAAATATAATTAATGGTATGTGACGCGCTTTGTAATTTGTTTTGAAAAGTGCTTTATAAATAACGGTATTATAGCCTATAATTTATAGGCTACGTATAGGCTATATTTTTCAAGAGAAAATTTCACAAATTTTCTGTTTATCTGTTTTCATTTGATGACAATGTTGCAATGTTACGCAGCTCTGTTTAGGCTACATTTTAATCTCGTAGATCTTTACTCATTGTATGTAGGCCTACACTTTTGTTTTTATTTAACACTTGCTTAATTTGGCGATGTAGCCTACACAAGAAGAGAGGGAGGGAGGGAGGGAGAGAGAGAGAGAGAGAGAGAGAGAGAGAGAGAGAGAGAGAGATATCATTTGCTTTTAGGAAGCGGTCTGAAGTCACGAGTTATTGGACGGAGATGCGCAGTATGTCTGAATTGAGGCATTATTAATGAACTACGCAACTTCTAGGCAAAACCCGCCCTTCAATAGCTTTCGCACGTAGTTTGCTGCACTAGAGCAAGGTACGCGGGGGAAGAAAAGAAAAAGTCTACTTGTAGTGTAGGCTATAGACAGACGTTGGTCTACCATAATGTGCTGTGGCTGAAACATGTATTGCTATTAGAAAAAATATCGTGAAAAAGCTCGAAGGACAAGTTAAGTTTCGTTTCTCCCTGGCAGCGTCACCTGACGCTTCATCATGGCCGACATGGACGAGAGTCAGTTTTCTCTGATGAGTCTGGAGGATGAACTGACCTGCAGCATCTGTCTGAGTCCCTTTGACTGTCCGGTGACCATCCCCTGCGGACACAACTTCTGCCAGGAATGTCTCCTTGACACCTGGAAGGAGGACCCGTACAGCTGTCCTCAGTGCCGGACCCTCTTCGACACAAAACCGGAGCTGAAGAAAAACACGGTCCTCAGCACCGTTGTGGAGACTTTCAAGAGCGAGACCGGCCTGAAAGAAACGTCCGAGGAGAGTGATGAATCCGAGGAGGAGGAGGAGGAGGAGGAGGAGGAGGAAGAGGAGGAGGAGGATGTCATACGTTGTGATACATGTATGGAAGCAGAAGCGTCCCAGACCTGCCTCACCTGCATGGCCTCTTTCTGCGAGGAGCACCTGCGGCCTCACCGGGAAAACCCGAAGTTTAGCGTCCACCAACTGATCGAGCCTGTCGGCGACCTGTCGGAGCGCATCTGCCCGGACCACCACAAGCTGATGGAGCTCTTCTGCAGCCAACATGGCCGGCCAATCTGCAGCCTCTGCCTCCAGCAGGTCCACAAAGGCTGCTCCTTCATTTCTCCAGAGGAGCAGAGGAACATGAAAGAGGTAAAGTGTGTGTGTGTGTAGGGGGTAAATAGGCTACACTGAAACTACCAGTAGGCCTACTTACGGATGGGGCGCCCCTGCAGCGCCGGCCCGAGCCTTTTGGGGGCCCTAAGAAGAATTTGATTTGGGGGCCCCCCCCTTCCCACCACGCGGAGTCACCTGTGCTTGACGATTATTGACACAAATGTCACGCTATAATGTTACATTATAAATTAATACAGTGAGGTTATGTATTAATACAGTGACAGAGTATGAACTACTGTCCCCCTGGGCACAGATGCATAAGGACCCTCCCCCCCTACTCTATTTGTGCAAAAGTGGGTCCAAACTGGTGGGAGGGGGTCTGGGGGTGCTCCCCCAGAAAATTTTGAATGTGATAGATGTGATTTCCTGTATTCTGGTGCATTTTTGGGATGGTCAGCTTGAGAAGGGCAATACCTAAATTTGTTCAGATTCATAGCCTTTTGCTTTTTGACTTAAAGTGATGGTTCGGAGTAATTTCACCCTAGGGTCCTTTGCACCATGACCTCGAGCCAAACACCCCCCCAGAAGCTTTTTTCACCTGGGTCGAACATTGGGAGCGTTAGCGTAGCGTAGCGTTATCATCTGAATAGCTTAGCGCAGAGGCTAATGGATCCGAAGTGTCTCTTAACATTACCCCACTAATAATGCCCGAAATGATACCAAACGTCTACAGTAGTACAAATAGGTTATGCACTCATAAAACGATGGATTGGAAAGTTTGTAAGTACACCAGAAGTTTATGTAAATAACACTTGCCTGCTGGCTTCTGCTCTCTGCTGCTGCTGCTGCTGTTACTACCGGGCAGTAAGAGTGCTTAGGGACATCTACAAATTACAACACCGAAAAGAGATGCAACAAAAATATTTATTAATTTAATGATTAAATAAGGTAATGTCTCCAAACTTACCTCAATTATTACTTGTCTCCTGCTAGTTATACTACAGCACTTACTTTAAAAAATAAGTTAAATTAAAAAATATTTTTGTTGCATCTCTTTTCGGTGTTGTAATTTGTAGATGTCCCTAAGCACTCGTCTTACAGCAGCAACAACAACAGCAGAGAGCAGAAGCCAGCAGGCAAGTGTTATTTACATAAACTTCTGGTGTACTTACAAACTTTACAATCCATCGTTTTATGAGTGCATAACCTATATATACTAGTGTAGACCTTTGGTATCATTTCGGGCATTATTAGTGGGGTAATGTTAAGAGACACTTCGGATCCATTAGCCTCTGCGCTAAGCTATTCAGCGGCTAACGCTACTCTACGCTAACTCTCCCAATGTTAGACCCAGGTGAAAAAAGCTTCTGGGGGGGTGTTTGGCTCGAGGTCATGGTGCAAAGGACCCTAGGGTGAAATTACTCCGAACCATCACTTTAATAAGGTAGTGACTTCACACAACTACTTGCGCTTCAGGGCCAAACAACACGTTCAATCCCACAGGACTTTATGTTCTCTATTTATCCTGATAGGGATGCATATTTAGATTTTTCTGTCCTGACCGATAGCCCGCCCGTGTTAACCGCTTATTAACCGTTAACAATCAGCCGACTAAGTCCACCCCTCTGGGAGAGTTAGCAACCACATCAATTAGTTTAGCTGCATGGTTGTCAGCTGTGGGTTTGTGTTAGTAGGAAGTAGGGCTGGGCGATATGCCCTCAAAAAAAATCCCAGATTTTTTTCACAAAAAAAAAAGATTCATGATTTAACCCTTGTGTTGTCTTCCTATCAACCTTGAAAAAAACACTTTTTTTTCTCGACGTTTTTGACGCCTTTTTTTCACAGTTTGTTTTTGCTTTTTCCAACATTTTAAATTGTTAAATTTTTCTTCTACACATTTTCCGCATTTATTTCTACGTCCCATATTTTCTGATATAAAACAAAAATTTAAAACGGGTCCATTTGACCCGAAGTCAACACAAGGGTTAAATCGATTCTTCACCCCTACTTAAAATCAATCTGCAGATGACAAATAAATGACAAGATCTCACACACACACACACACACGGGACATGTATACCATTATGATTATTCACGCCAATTTTATGCAAATTCATTTGAGTGTTTTCCCTACCATTGTATTGGGGGGGCGCCCTCCGTAAAAGAATGACAAAATGATATTATGCTATATATTCAACAAATTATATAATTATGCTATCAACAACAACTAAACGGATGCGTGAGATAAAGCTGTTTTCACACATACAGGTAATTCACTTCTCGTTCCTCAGTAAAAGTTCAATTCATTTTGACTTTAGTTGTTTAGTAGTTTGACTTGCTCCTGTTTTCACCTGTTGCTGAGTAACGTACATTAACATGCCATGGTCTCATGAGTGTAGCATACCTGTAGCAAGCTCCTTTGTAGTAACTAGCGGTAAAAAAAAACAACATTGAAGAGGAGCTACGTGCTATAAAGCGGCGATTGCTAGTTGTTTAAGCCGCTACAGACCTCCGTCACAGCTCGGTCGTATCAGCGGCTTAATGGTGCGTTCTAGTAGATGTGTTGAGCTGCAACCGAGTTCCTCAACACCGGGTCTCAACAGCTGACGGTGCTCCATGGTGCTTCGTCCAAAACTCGCTCCGTCAGGTCAGCGGTAGTTCGTGGTTCAGTTATTCGAGAATAGGTGTCTTTGAGCCGGGTAAAGAGCACCATGTGCTGCCGGTCATTTCGGCGGAGATTACGGTTAAGTAAGCAATAAAACGACTAGTTAAGAAAATAACTAATATTAGCCGCTGTCGCTGCCATGTTGTTTGTGTAGCTCCATGGCAAACGCGCGGGGGGAGGGCTGGGCCCATTCGGAACTACGGGAGCCCAGATGGGACCGTCGGCGAATGTTAAGAAAAAAAAACAACACTCGATTGGGTCCCCCTGGTGGCCTGGGGGCCCCAAGCAGCCGCTTAGTTTGCTTATGCCTCGGGCCGGCGCTGCGCCCCTGCTAGCTCACCTGGTGCACCCCAGGTACAAAGGTTCAGTCCTTACCGCAGCGGCCGCTGGCTCGATTCCGATCAACGGCCCTTTGCTGCATGTTTGTCTCCCCTTTCCTGTCTTCTTCTGTCCTGTCAAATAAAGGCCTTAAATGCCCAAACATAACATACTTCTCTGTGTACTGAATCTGCATTCTATATCTGTCATTGTAGATTGAACTCCGAGACAAGTTGGGTGTGCTGGATGGGAAGATGGAGAAGACTGAGACTGTTATGTTTCAAATCAATGACCTGCAGAGAAAGCTGAAGGTAATTTCTATTTCTCGCATTTTGCTGGTTTTCACAAGAATATGAAACTAATTAGTGATTAGTGATTCACAAAGGAAACTGTGATGGCAATTACATCATTCAATTCAATTTTCTATATAGTATCAAATCATAACAAGAGTTATCTCAAGACACTTTACTGATAGAGTAGGTCTAGACCACACTCTATAATTTACAAAGACCCAACAATTCCAGGAATTCCCCTAAGAGCAAGCATTTAGTGCGACGGTGGAGGGGAAAAACTTGACGGTGCCAATCATGTCAGTTTATCTATTTCCTTGTTCCTGTATTTATCTATGGCTCCTCTCGCGGTCCTTGCCTAGGACGCAGCAACCAAAAAGAAGACAGCATATGCAGCTGTGTACCAGCAGATGCGGGATTTGCTGGCCCAAGAAGAACGCGAGGCCCAGCATGAGGTGGACGGCGAGCTGGAGATTTGCCAGACAAAACTTCGGGACTTCATGAAGAGATTGACTGAGAATATGGACAACATGACCAAAGCCAGAGAAGATGTCAACAGTCTGCTGAGTGAATCCCAAACAGTGGCCTTTCTGCAGGTGGGTTGTCAGAGGAAGATGAACTAGAGGAGGGTAAAAAGAAAGGGGCCTAAAAAGAAATGAGACATAAATACACAGTACAGAGAGGGATCAAAATTCAAATGAGGACATTGGTCTTAAAGGGGCAGTATGTAATACTGACAGCTAGTGTTTAAAATAGTTACTGCAGTACAAATTCAAAATACTGGAGAGAGTCGTCCCCACCGCCCCCTCCTCCCCAGACTCGAAGTTCACGGAGGTTGCCAGGCTGAGACCGGAGCATCCACAACAATGTTGCTAGACGCTTGTCTCACATAGCCAGACATTACTTCACAGCACAGCGGAGTAGCTAACGTTAGATGCTAGTCTCACATAGCCAGACATTACTTCACAGCACAGCGGAGTAGCTAACGTTAGATGCTAGTCTCACATAGCCAGACATTACTTCACAGCACAGCGGAGTAGCTAACGTTAGATGCTAGTCTCACATAGCCAGACATTACTTCACAGCACAGCGGAGTAGCTAACGTTAGATGCTAGTCTCACATAGCCAGACATTACTTCACAGCACAGTGGAGTAGCTAACATTAGGTGCTAGACTCACATAGCCAGACATTACTTCACAGCACAGCGGAGTAGCTAACGTTAGATGCTAGTCTCACATAGCCAGACATTACTCCACAGCACAGCGGAGTAGCTAACGTTAGATGCTAGTCTCACATAGCCAGACATTACTCCACAGCACAGCGGAGTAGCTAACGTTAGATGCTGGCTATATTGACATAAAAGCCCGTGCTCACGTGGAGCTCTGTACCCAACTGACAGACACACTTTTTCGGCTTAGAATTACCGTAGAAACTGCTAAAAATCCCACAACCTGGCTGTCCTCTCCACACGCCAGACAGACACACTTCCTTGGGTTAGAATTAAGTTAGGAACCGCTAAAAATAACACTACCTTGCCGTCCTTTTCCACCCGACTGAACACACTTTATTGGCTTAGAATTACGGCAACAATCGCTAAACACACTGCGAACTCACGGTACTCTCTTCCCGATTTACAGCCCCTCCCTCTCTTGGCTTCAAATAACTCACCGTTGTCTGCTACAGCCGCAGAACAGGCTATACGCTGTAAACAGCTGTGGCCCGCTTGCCTGCTCCTCCGGTAACGTTAGCAATTAGCCGGGTTAGCATGGCGGCGTTAGCCAGGACCCGTCGGGATCACTTTACTGGCTGTGTCTCAGTTGTTTTTGCGAGTAACCAACTCGGGTACTCTAGCTATATAATTCAATGTGAGTACTTCACAAATGTTTTAATAACATAAAATACAAGTCCCTTGTAGCTGTGATAAATTAGCCTGAAGCTAACGTTACGTTGTTACATCTCTGGTCACGCAACAGGTTTTTTTAGGTCGGGTAGAATCTATCTCTGTTGATCCTGTTCGTTTGTTTGCTGCTTTCATGGCTGTACTAACGTTACAGCTGTAGTGCGGTGGGTTTACGTTTTTACAGGTATATCTGGCAACCCGGCCTGGCTGTCAAACTGGGCAGCTGATACCAACACACAGGCCGAAACATAAACAGACATTCCGTCACGGAACGGAAATTTCCAAAGGAGAAAATGCTGGCATTATCATTGTTGTCAGAAAAGATAGTATTTTAACTTAGCATGTTTCCTTAATATCTGATGACGCAGTGGGGTCATTTTTGGATTTATTACAGTAAATATATTAAATATTGGACCTTTAATATACTTGGAATATTCTTATGTTTCTAAAAGACCTTTTTTTTTTTTTATACCTGAGACTAGTTTGTCATCGCCAGACCTATCTCCACAGCGTTGTAGAGTGAGGTCTGGCTACACCACAGAGACATTCCAGGATAGGAGGAAAACAAAATGCTCTGGGTTGTTTGCGTTTCTTTAAGCCAATCACAGTGGTCTTAGGCGGCGCTAAGCTCCGGACGCAGGGACTGTGCCTCTGCAAAATAGTCTCAGGAAGGAATCAGGCGATTATCCTGGAAATGTACTTCCGCTGATCCAGACTAACCTGAGAACAATGGCTGAGGCGAGACAGAGGAGTTGGCCTGTATGTTGTTTGGTTGCGTGCTGAACGCACAACGCAATTCCTATTTAAGCTATACTGTAGCGCACAGCGTAGTTTGTCTGTCTCCTCTTCACTCGAGCTTCTGCGCGCGAAAGTCGCCGGGCGACACCAGTTTCTGAACACAGCGAGAAATCCAGAGAGAGTTGTGTGGAGCTGATAGTCTATATTAGCTTTGTAGCAACTCATTTGGCGATGGTTTGAATGTAACAGACGTTCATTAATATCAAAAAGTTACGCACTAAAACTTTAAGCAAAATCGTTTCCCAGTTCCAGTACTCAAGTGGGGGAATTTGATGTCATATATATTAGTGAATTAAATATCTTTAGCTTTTGGACTGTTGCTTGAAATAAACAAGCAATTTGAAACATCAGCTTTGGTGATTGATAGTATAACAGGTATTTCTCACTATTTAACAAAGTGATTATTGAGAAAATGATATGTACACTAAAGAAGGTGCAGTAAGCGATGCTGTGCAAAGACTGTTAATATATAAACTGCCAAACAAATACAAACGTTCTCCGACATGCACTCTAACAATGCAGCCCTGTTTCTGATACCGTGGGGGGCAGAAATGTTGCCGTGGGGGGGCCGGCACAGTCAAATCAACAGAGGAAACACTGAGGGCTATCTAACACCAGATTCTTTTCCAGCGCACACAGAAAATAGAGAGCTAGGTGACCGTGAGGAGACATTCACTAAATTTGTCAAAAAGTGTATTGGATTAACATCACCTACTATACCTTTTTAATTGATGATGAAAATGATTAATTGCAGCTTTCATTTTTTTTATTTTAACATATCTGATTTTGGCAGCCCAGTCTTGCTGCTACACCCTACACCTATCACAGCCATGTCTTGCACAACTTGGGGAAAAAAACACATCCCCTTTAATAAGTATTTTTCTTTTTTGGTTCTCGTCCCTTGTTCCTCACAGGCGTCGTTTGACTTGCCTAGGGTTACAAAGTTTGATCCTCACACCCCTCGAATCAACCTGGACTCCAAGAAGGTGACGGCAGCACAGGCCTTCTCTGCTGCCCTGAAGGAGCATCTGACAGACCTCCTGAAACAGCCGCTGGACGCCAGACTGCTGAAACTTAAACCAGGTAACTGTGCAGGTACATTGTGAGTGGGAGGCTTGACATCCGGAGATGTGTTATGAAATTATAACGAAGGCAAATCGTGTCCAACTTTTGTTGCAGAGCTTAAGACTGGCATTGTTGCGCCTGGTGAGTTTGTGTCATGTGGGAGATCCTGGGAGATGGAGTCAAATGTTGACTTTGTGGTTGCTTTTTGTCTTGTGTTGGCAGGCTTTCACTTTCGGAGTATAAAAATGTAATAATTTCCCTTGTGTATTAATTGTTGTAAGATGAAAAAGCAGTTCCTGTCTCAGCACCTGCAAGTACTGGAAGTACTGGATCTCAGCCAGAATTTGGTATGTTCATCTCTCTCTATGAAAATATTATCTAACAGATGGCCGCCTCTGTGTGTTGGTGCACATTGTTTTGTCTTGTTTTATATTGGTAAATATTTCATATTGATGTTTAATATGTTTACGTATGCACCAACCACCTGATTCTGTTTCTGAATACAGTAGAACACAGTATAATTAAATATCTTCACATCCATATTAGCTTTAAATTCAAAGACAAAAATGCTAAATTTGTGGATTTTTGCAAGACAAATATGTAGTGTGCATACTGAATCGCTGGAGTTTTGATAAAACTATTTGATGAGCATTTTGTAACACAACTCTTTACAATGTGATGAAAGCCCTCATGGGTGCAAGAAATGCTTTTCTGATTTCACCTGTTTCAGAATTACCCGAACCTCCGCCGCCCGTGTCCCACAGTCCAGCCTGTCCCCCCATGCAGCCGTATTACCAGCCAGTTCCTGTTCCTGTTTATATGGGGGGTGGATTCCAGCCTTCACATGGAGGCTGGAACCCAGCCCATCATCCACCAGGCCCTTATAGGGGGCCGCGGTTTACTGGAGGACAAAAGACAAGTAAGTAAGATACAAACATACAGTCCTAAACGCATGATACAATTGTTACATTGATCGGAAGGATTTTAAAGATGATTTAATCACATACAAATTCTACACATTAATGTAATTAAGCATGCATCTTGTAAGCATGAATTGATGGAATCACCAAAATCAATCAATCAATCAATCAATCAATCAATCAATCAATCAATCAATCAATCAATCAATCAATCAATCAGCCCACCAACCAATCAACAGACAGAATGATGACATGCAATACGCAATCAAATTGAACACCTACCCTGCGAAGCCAAACTTGCAGAATTCTCCAAACTTCAGACCCTCAGAAATATCAAGTACAAAAAGAGAAGAAAATCGTCTGCCAGCCAGCTCATAAAGCCGTCCCAAACAAAGCTGGAGAATCGGGCAACAGGAGCCATACTGTCAAAAACAAAGGTACAAGAGAAGTACATTTTTTGTAAGCAAGAATGCATTTTTCACAGATGTGCCATATTTCAGCTTGCGGAGCCTTCGCGCTGGAAACGACAGCCGTGGTGACGTCATTTTATAGCACGCGCACCTCGCGCCGGGAACGCCGCGGCCACCATAAATTGAGCTTAATGGTCATTTTGGATGAAAGAGTAGGATGTGCCATTCAAAGAACTACACTGCTACTCAAAAAAAATAACTAAAATACTTTCCTTGTTTTGTCTTTCATAAAACAAATGTGTCACGTCTTTTAAATGTTGTGCATTTTGTCCTCTTACAGACAAGAAAAGTGATGCCAGTCACCAACCCTCCCAAAGTATGTCATTTATATTATATTGCACAATGAAATTAGATTTTATTAATATGCTTTTTGTGCAGAATTTTAATAATATTGCCATTACAATAAGGCCAATAAGAAACGAAGTGGCTTAGTGGGTAAAAAGCTTTGTTTTTCTTCTTCCAGTTTTTGTGCCAATGTTTGAGCCAATTATTTGTTACACAACATTGAACAGCCGCTCTGAACTTGTACCGCTGGTCACATAAATCTGTGTTCCAAATTGGAACCGTGTTCTACATTTGTACAAGCAGTTTTGAAATGTAATGCTGTGGGTTTGTACCCCAGTTTATTTTTTATTAAAGTTTTCTGTGTAATGAGCTCCAGGTACTGTACGTGGGCAGTTTTTGATGTGCGGTTGTTTTTATTGGAAATGTTTGGACTTATGCAGCTTACATCTGTTTAGCTAGCTCAGCCATATGCGTGCGTCACACAGCTGTGTGCATCTGTAGCCTTCAACAGGACAACAGTCGAGTTAGCAGCATGACACGGTCTAAAGTTCACAGGCAGCCTTCCAATACAAACAACAGCTCAAAGCCCTTCCCTTTATACCTGCACTCCCTGAATTACCTGTATGCCGAGATGTTGGCAAACACGGAAGGCTTTTGGCAAGTTGCATTTATAATTGTAGCTTCAAGAGAAATTTCAGATTTTAGACATTCGGTTTTATTTAAGCAATTTGAGCATAAATTAGTTCCGATCGGTTTGGTAAGCGGCATAACTCTCACACTACAGAAACCTCTTTTGATATTTTCCTTCAGAAAAAGACAAAAGGCCTAACCCTAAGCCAGGAGGAAATAACCCAGGTGCTAAAGGACCTGCTTCCACTAAAAAAGACAATCCCAGAAGCCATCCTCCATCAGAGAAGACAACCAAGCACCATCCACGGCCTAAAACTAAGTAGACACAGCACACGCATTCGCTTCTGCAGTCCTGATACAACGAGGCACTGTTGAGCTCCATTTTCATGATTTACAAGTCTTATCAGTCGATCACATGATAGGGAATGGCGCTGTCGCGTTGCTTTTTCAGTGCTTAAATAAACAGCACACACACACTTTGGCGCTTGTTTGCATGACTTTGAATAATTGTCATTATGGATATATGCTGTGTTTTGTTCTTTTTTGTACATAAGGACAATATATGTTTTGAATTTGTTGCTTTAAAATGAAAATTTTCAAGCAGCTTGACTTTTGTATTTGTTTAAATGGTAAATGATTAACCCATCCCAGTGTACGGTAATTATGTCAGTGGGATTGTTTTATGCTACCCAACAGGAGCATATGGCTGCTATGATCTCTAGGCCTGGGTATCGCCAATGATTTCCCAAATCATTCTCGATGTCTATTAGGTTAGGATTTCAGATGAATTAATCGATAGATCACTCAAAAAACTAAAAAAATGATTATTTTAACCCAGCCCTTATGATCTCTGACCAGGGATCATAGCAGCAGTTTCTTCAAGTGACTTAGAATAGACCTTAATTAAAACACAGACACATGTGGCTTGTATATGAAAATATTTATGGGAATGTCTTCAAATCACTTCATTACATTCAGTTCAATCAAAAATCTGTTGGTTTTTTTCGTAACAATTTCACCAAACCCTATTTACTGCCATTGTGTAAACAGCTGTTTTACATGATTGTTACCAATAACAGCATATTCTCTCCCAGACAGTTTCTTTGTCTTTTATTATTAGCAGTGGCCACATACGGCTTCCTCTTTATTGATCAAATCATAATCTGAATGAATTATCATTTTGTCATTATCTGCACATTCTTAATCGCCTTTAAGGTTCTCTTATTTTCATAGATATTTGAATGCAAAAAAGTAAGCTTATTTAAATATATATTAATTAATAATGAAAACAGTTTGGTACACAACACAGTGAAATTTGCCTTGATAAATTGAGTCTATACAAATACTGTTCTATATCTGCCAAGATTTAACAAATAATAACTGACTCGAATTGGGAACATCTAAAAACAACGTATAAACATCACAGTCATGTCCCTCCACCCCTAGTATTACAACATGTCAAAGTGTTTAGCCACGCTAGCAACCGTCATTGTATGATAGGAATTTACAGGGGGGATTACAACCCCCCCAATAATCAAAACTAACACCCCCCCCGAAGAACCTTATATAATTTCCTTTACATAAATAAAAGACATTTGCACCATAAATTGATGCAAAAAAGGCACAAATTGTTGCAGAAAAATTCACCCGCAATGCAAAAAAAGTGTTTGATGCTCAAAATTCAAATTTGCTCAAAAGTGGAGATCTCAACCCCCCCCCCTCCCCTCCAATAATAATTGCAAAAGCAATCTGTAAATGCAGCTTAAAAGCTATAGTGCGTAGTTTCGGTCACCCCATGAGGAATTCTAAGTAATGACAGCAACTCTGTCGGCGCGTTAATCAAATTTTAATCGTCATTTCCATCTTTTCTCCCAACGTAATGTCCCAGTGTAATTGTGAAAAATGATTATTTTGGGTTCTGAATGGAAGAAAAAAAAAAAAGGTTCAAACGGAAAAGGATTAAGGGTAATTTCACAGTTCAAGGTGTTTTCACTGTTAGTTTCTTTAACTATTTCACTGTTTTTTAAGTTCAATAAATCAAAAAGCCAAAAGTCAATATGTAATCTTGTTAAATAATTGAGATTAGGATTTTTTTTCCGTAATCGGGCAGCCCTATATTGAGGGATTTCTTTTTTTATATATATATATATAGGCCCATGCTGCTAGCGTGGCTGAAAACCTGCCAATAAACCCCAGTTACATGTAAGCTAATTCAGTGCAAACACATGACACACACAACTCTGGTAAACATGGAGGATAAGGTTAAAGTTCAAACAGGTGTCCTTGAGCAAGAAGACATTCACCAAACAAATCGAGAGGGCGATGAAACCACGAGGCTTGGTTACCTGCTAAGGAGGTGCATATTCCAGAAGCATAGGCATCACACGGCTAAAAACAGATCCCTGGTCAGCCGTATGGAGCAGCGAATTGGGTCCACGTTCATTAAGAAAGCATTAACTAACATTCTACAGACTTTTTTTTTTTATTTTATTTTTTCCAGATATGGCTGTGAGAAACAGGCAACCCCTTCTGCAATAAAAACAGGACCACCTCAAATGGCAAAATTAAATTTCCTGACAGGTAGGCTCTTTGACAGAGAAACACAAAGGACGTCTTGCACACATTATGTGGAGTACAGGAGCGATGCAACAAAGAAAACGCAACAGTTACATGCAAGTAACTCTTATGGTATTAATATTAAACTGTAGAGGTTTAAGGAGAAGACCAACTCTACTTGACCCGTCTACAGAAAATACTGTCTTTAGCCTGCCATCTTGTGGTGACTATTTGGTAAACCACAAATGAGGAAATGTAAGGCCATTACTCCAGTAACGGAAAAAAAAAAACACAACATGGGACAGCTTAATCTCATCAGCAGTTATTACTATCGGCAGCAACATCAAAAGGTCAGCGGTATGGTTTCATGTATATAACCTACATCCTAAGCAGTGGAAGGTATTCATCAGTGCAAGTGCCAAAACAGTGCAACACAAAAATATGTAAATAGGAGTAACTATGAAAAACAAGAGGAAGGACTCAAAGGATTTACATGTATGACCAATCCTCTCAAGTACAACGGTTACTTGGCAGTACGTTCAAAATAAAAACACGCCACGTTCCCTGTAGCGCTTACAGGAAGGTTAAATAAAAGTTTCAAGACTGTATCTTAGTACAACCAGGCCGTTTGGCGAGCTCCTTGAGACAGGGGGGGGCGTGAAGTCAAAACAAACCAACATCAAGGTCCGGTGATTGACAACACACCGCAGTTGTTAACAAGAGCCCTTCATCCAGATTCACCTTTGGGCTCACACACCCACACATATCAAAGCCTTGGCTGCATCTCACGGCCCTTATCTGACAGCTCCTCGGTCCTCGGCTGAACAGGATGTTGTTCTGTCCCTCCTCGGTGAAGGCCGTCTCACAGCTCTTACTTCTGCCCCAAAAAGGGATCAAGGAAGAGGGATCATGGAGGAGCTATAGGCGAGGAAACACGAGAGCAGCCTTCCTGGAAGCCGCGCAGCTAAAGGAGTTGCTAACTCCGCCCAAACAGCTGACGTATTCATGTGACGCTTCAGAGGAAAGGACGTCTCATCCCTCTAAAACACAATTTGCTCGTTTCCTCTCTCATCCCAGGACTTCCTCGAGGAAGGGAAGGGAGGCGAGTGAAGGACTCGAGGAGGCAATTTAAAAAGGTGCCCCGCCACACAAAATTGTTTTTCCTTGCATTTTTTTAAATCTGTACGGTCCATATGTGTTTGTGTTATGAATGTGAAAATGAACGGCTACCTCCTCTGTCAGCTCTAGCCACTGAAAAGAAATAAGCGGAGAAATCAGGCCAATTACAACAGCTGGTCAGTCTGATGTGGTGTTGCCTGAGCTCATTACTATTCATGAGCTCCCCCAGTTGCGCTGGGTAAAGGACGCTGATAGCCAGGCTCTCATTGGCTAGCTGTTAGCCAATCAGAGTCAAGCAGCTTAGCTTGCTGAATATTAATGAGAACTGGCACAAATCTTCCTGCAGGCTTTCTATACCACGCTAGAATGGCTTGAAACAAGGTAACCAAGGCATTGTTTTTCCAAAAAATATTTTTTTTACAGTCCATGGTAGAACAGACATTACCACAAAGTCATGAAATACGTGTGGCAAGGCACCTTTAAGTTTTTTTGTGATTGTTGCGGGCAAAAATCCTTGATTATGCGGCACGTTTTCTTAAAAAATGCGATGGAATATGCGGGATATTTATGCAATTTTATGCGATGAAATTGCAGGAACTTGCAAAAACTGCGGTTTGATGAAAAAGAGAAAACAAAAAGTGATTCCCCCAACACCCTGCTTTTCGATTATGTTCACGTCGCGTAATTACGTCACTTCATAACGTTCCCATGGCAACAGGGGGAAATGGCTGCTCTTGTGTGAAGTAAACGCAACATTTTTCAACTTTCTGCTAAGATATATGGGACTTTTTTACAACGAAAATGCGGGGAATATGAAATCATGCAAGCCCCGCATATTTTGCGTGGAAATCGACAATTTATGCGGCGAAAGTGCAGCGTATTTGAAAAAATGCGGCCCCCGCATAAATATGCGGACTTTGGCTGATTATGCATTGAATTATGCGATCGCATAATCACGTTGTTCTGGAGGGACTGCTTTAAGGGCTATGAGATGCAGCTCTGGTCTTAGGTGACAAACGCACGAGACATTTAAAAACTAGCAACATTGCGATGAGGACCCTGAAAGGGGGAATTTAACAGATATTATGTGAAAATTTCACACACAAAAATGTGTTTTGTTAGTGCTCTTTGTGGAGTAAAAAAATAAAATAAATAAAAAAGGAAAATAAAGCTTTGGATGAACCTTCACTTCACAGTCATCGTGACAGTGCCATTTCTTTCCGGTGGCAATGCTTCATCATTTGCTGTTGGTTTAGACATGGCTTTGTAGGAGTTTCGGTCCATTGAACCAGGGCGATCAGCGATACCTGCAGGGCTGCACTGGGCGATCAGCGATACCTGCAGGGCTGCACTGGGCGATCAGCGATACCTGCAGGGCTGCACTGGGCGATCAGCGATACCTGCAGGGCTGCACTGGGCGATCAGCGATACCTGCAGGGCTGCACTGGGCGATCAGCGATACCTGCAGGGCTGCACTGGGCGATCAGCGATACCTGCAGGGCTGCACTGGGCGATCAGTGATACCTGCAGGGCTGCACTGGGCGATCAGCGATACCTGCAGGGCTGCACTGGGCGATCAGCGATACCTGCAGGGCTGCACTGGGCGATCAGCGATACCTGCAGGGCTGCACTGGGCGATCAGTTGCAAATACAGCATATTATAAATGCAGTCTAGTTGACTACGTATATATATGGCACAAGGGATCAGTGCAAATAAAAACAGCATCCTTCCTCCAAAACCTTCACCTCTTCTTGACTGTCCCACCCGTGGAGGGGGAACTGCCTGAGCTCTGGGTTACAATATACGAGGAGTGTGGATATTAAAGACCAAAAAAATTAATAAAAAATTAAAAAAAATCTAATTAAACCAGCCACTTTTCCAAACTAACCTTTACCAACATACTGTGAGCTCTCTGAAAACATATGAAAGGATTACACAGGAAAGTTATAACCCCTATTCTCATCAACGTGATTGGAGGAGAACGTGTTCAAAGAGTAAAGCGTGACTTATGCTTCTGCGTAAAATCTATGAGACGCCGGAGCCGACGCCGGAGCACCTCTTGAAAAATCTAGATACACGACGTTGGTAGCGTTCCACCCCCCCCCGCCGACTCATTTCCTGGTTCTCCTTCTCCATAAACAACATGAGATCAAGGAGAGGGTTAACTTCTCCTGCTCCAGATCTCCCACTGTGGTCAAAAAGAACAGGGGAGACTCTTTGGTTCTCTCACTAGGACTCTAGAGTCGCTACTCGCTCCAAAACTAATCGCCGTCACTCTCTCACTTTACCACACACTCCCCACACACACACACGGCCCTGCTATTCTCTTAAAGAGATCGACGCACACACCAACGCACAAGTATAAACATCAGTTTACGTAGGCTATGGAGAAAGCTCTGCGGGGAGCCTCTGCAGAACCATAAATCACGCTTAAGGGCCAATTGCAATGGAGGGATTAAGATTAAGAAACTGGGCTGCAGAAAACAATACAGAACCTAAGATGAGAGAGAAGCTCCACATCACATGGCGTTTGGGCTGGGTCATGCACGAGCGGAGGCTGGCCCCGGGGGCCGTGGCGAGTCGTGGGGGGTGGGGCTCTCTGTCTCAGAGGCGCTGGACTCGTCGTCGTCGTCGTCGTCCGTCTGCTCGGCGCTGTGGTACAGCATGAGGGCCTGGGTCTTATGGGTGATGGTGATGGTGCAGGGACCCTGGGCCCACGGCTCCCCGTCCACCTGCATGGGCATCTTGGAGCTCTTGAGGACCAGCTGGGGGAGGGAGAGATAACTTCAATAGGAGATAAGTGCTTATCTTGTCAATAACGGCGGTTACCTCCATATCTGGTGCTCACTGTTGTTTCTGTTCTGTAGCTACGACCCTGTCCGAGTTCAGCCATCTTTTTCATGTTGCGGTTATCCACCGGAATTTACCTCCTCGTGTAACATTTCAAATTGCTTTATATAGTCTAAAACAGAGAATGGTCAGCTGCGAGGCTGCAATTTCCGTTAGGGATCGGTGATTGGTTTCCGTTAGGATTTGCAGAAAATGACCAAAGGAAAAAAAACAAGTTTGCTGTTGTCACATATCTCTGCAATTCAAATCAGCTGACGTCGCGGTGATTCGGTTTGTTATCGATTGTTGTCTGGCCTCTTTCTCTGAGTCAGCAACTTTTGCTATCAAAAGAATAAAAAATAAAATCTTATTTCAGCCTCATAATAAAGTAAGCCAAATAAATAAAGTCTAAATTAGCCAATCAATATTACTAATATGTCTAAATGAGCATTTATTATTATGGGGATGTGCGTGGCCAGTTTTATGGCCTTTTGACCATGCGATCTCATTCTTAAAAAGTACATTTGCTCTGCTTTCTGCAGCAGTTCCGAAATCAATCAATCAATCAATCAATCAATCAATCAATCCATCCATCCATAACTCTCAATCTCTCTCACTTTCAGCCAGATACTTGTAAATAGGGAATGTCAGAATCACTTTAGGCCTACATCAATGAAAAATGAAAACTGAAAGGTTTAAAAATAAGCGCCATTCATTTCCATATAAATTTTTTCAAATCCACAGGGAGCCACTGGAATCCACAGACCCCTGGGTTAGGCCATTAGTAACACAGAAACTAACACAGCAATTTGAATTATTTTAACTGCCATCATTTTGGAAGGCTTAGAGACAAATTCCATCCGAACGTGTTATTTGCTGATCAAATATAACAACAAATGCAAGAAATCTTTTTCTTCTTTTCTTTTTCTGCTTAAAGCTTTAGTGCTAAGCTTGTTTGCCCTTCAAGCTGTTGCCAAATGAGTTGCTACAAAGCTAATTAAGAATATCAGCTCCACACAACTCTCTCTGGATTTCGCAGTATGGCTATGTTCAGAAGATTGGGGCGTCCGGGGGTCGGTGCGCCGTCCCGGAAGGCTTGTATCATGTGGTCGCACCGACAGTGTTGTTGTCATTACTTAGAATTCCTCATGGGGGAGACAGAAACTACGCACTATAGCTTTAAGCCTTCACTTTGTGTTCCCCCACCTGCAACATCAAACCTACACCCTTGGTTACCAGCAATGTTTTTCATAACCTTGTACATAACTATGTACGGTATTCAAATAATATTCAAATTCTTTTCCCCCTATTGTTGTCATAGTCACAGTCAGGCTGTAGTGGCAACACAAACCCATTGTTTCTGAAGGGTTAAAGAGCAGAATAAGAAAACCAGACTAACGATATGAGCACATGCAGGAGCCGAGTAGCAAAAGCTAAATCAGATTAGTTTCAAATTAGATTCTCAAGTAGTGGGACAAGACAAATGGCAGTGAAAACTCATTAGAGCTGGGGGATATGGAGAAAATCAAATATCCCGATATTTTTGACTAAATACCTCGATATCGATACTGCGGCGATATTGTAGGGTTGACTATTGGTGCTTTCACAAAATATTTACACAATGAGATTTTTGAGAAATAATCGTCAGTCATGTTGACTGATGTGTGGGTAAAGGCAAATAATAGAACAGCTAGAACAGTCCGATGTGTTCGGAAAAATCACACTCTACTGTAATGCAGCCTTTAAAACTAAAGACAACACTTGTGTCATATCAGGATATTATCATATCCAAAATTTAAGACGATATCTAGCCACATATATCGATATAATATCAATATATAATGCCCAGCCCTATCCCTCATTGTGTTCCTCCATATATTCTTATTGAGGTAAACCAGAAGCACTGTGATAGGACCGTGTGTGTGTGTGTGTGTGTGTGTGTGTGTGTGTGTGTGTGTGTGTGTGTGTGCATGCATAGGCGTAGATTTTGGGGGGAGATGCAGGGGATTTGTCCCTCATAATATTTAGAAGAGGTAGATTTGTCCTCCTCAAAAAAGGTAAAAAGAACCACTCAGGGGACTGAAAACGTACGGAAAACAAGAACTGTGTCTAACGTTACTTGTGCTACATTGGGTGGGGGGTTAAAGAACACAAAAACAGGAGCGGGAAAACTAAAGATGTAATTTCATGTTGTCTATGTAGCTTAGAACAATACAGGAGAATAACCATTTCCTTTACATGAATAAAGACATTTACACCATAAATTGTTGCATAAAAATTAACCAGAATGCAGGAAATAAAGTGTTTGACGCTCAAAATATGCAAAGGGGAGGACCCCCAGAGCCCCGGTTACAATGTGCCTTCCTGTGTGTGTGTGTGTGTGTGTGTGTGTGTGTGTGTGTGTGTGTGTGTGTGTGTGTGTGTGTGTGTGTGTGTGTGTGTGTGTGTGTGTGTGTGTGTGTGTGTTGGCCTCACCCTGACAGTGTGGGCCTGTCCCAGCCGTACAGGATTGGCCAGCTTGACCTGGATCTGAGCACAGTGGAAGGAGCCGAACACGCCCACCACCTCCAGCAGACCATCATCCAACCTGCAGGGGGAGACGGGAATTCACCGTTAGTTGCCACGGTTTCCCGGAGCACTTGCTATAAACCCTTCAGTAAGGACACCACAGCATAAACAATAACCAGGGATGAATTCGGCTCACTTTTGATGGGCATTTGACATTTTCGGTGACTTATGATCTGAAGCTCACAGCAGGGCTGCGCGACACGTGAGAACGTTGTTGAATATCGCAATAACGATATTATACTTGCGGATGTTGTGAGAAAATCCGGAATAAAAACTGTGGAACTTTATGACAATATAGGCTGCGTGATTTTAAACCTAATCTCTGTGACTTTACATTGCAAGCTATATGGCTTTTATGGTTTATGATAAAAGGGAGTCTTTGCATTTCTCTCTCTGAACAGGGTTTCTACAGGTTTCACCAAGTCAAATTGAAGACCTTTATGAATGAAATTTAAGACCTGTTACGACATAAAAGTAAACACAAAATGCAGAGTCACAAAAGTACTTGCAAAGTAAATAAATGTATTCAAATTGAATAAAAGCGACAGAGTAATAATGAGATGTACATTTAAAGCGTTACATTTGGACGAGCGAAAGAAAGAACTACAACACAATTAAATATATATATATATATATAAATAAAATAACAACACAATACTTCAACGAATTTAACCCTTGTGTTGTCTTCCGGTTGAGCATGAACTTTTTGTCCTTCTGGGTCAAAATTAACACTTTTAAAAAATATTTTTGACACATTTTCTGACGTTTTTTGTCCCTTTTTTCCCCCTGACATGCTATTGTTCAGTAACACCAAGTTATTACCACTAGTTTTACACTTATTTCTTGGAATACATGGTCACTACATTTAATTTGTAGGAAATTATACCTTATTTTGAAAGGGAGGGAGGGGCGAGCTAGCCTCCGGTTTGTTACTTCAAAACGTCAACAAGAAGTGACGTCACCCAACATCGCTTAGAGCACCTTTAAGGCTTTTTAAAAAGCCTAAAATGGACTTTTTGTTTTTTTAGACATTTTAGACCCCGCGGAAACCCTGCTGAAGCACACAGCTTTGATGTCAGAATCCCAAGGCAGGCCAAGTGTGGGGCAGAGGGGAGGCAAAGGGGGTAAGCTTCGCTTCAGAACTCGAACCTCCTATGGCGCCATTTTGATGCTACAAAGAGATCACCTCCCGTTAGCATTCCACTGACTAGCATACATTTTGGCGCCACTTTGACAGCGAATAACTTTACATCTGAAATGTTTAAAGACTCTATTTGTCCATTGTTTAGTTCTAAAGAAACACGACAATATATAAAAGGCTCCATTACCTTGTACCTCACGTTATGGCTCCGTAGCAGACGTTTTTGTAAAAATAGGCTAACGATTGTGTCATAACCAAGTGACTTACTGTCGCATAGTAGAGGAATTACCGTATAGTACAGGAGAAGCTCGCAGGCAGTTTCGACTTACGTTAGCTGTTTAGGTTTAATTACTAATGTTAACTAGCATGTTAGTTAGCAATAATTAGCCTGTGTTTAGTTTATCTCCTGGTCCATTATATATATGTCAATGGGGGAGGCCCATTTTGGAAGACTGTGCATTTCCTGTATGGGATTGTGTGAGGGACGGATAAAGTGCAGAGTCAGCTGAAGTTTTCAGATAGGAGTAGGAACAGATCTGGAGCGGGGGAAATCGTAAACTCAGCTGAAATGCGAACTAAAGGGTGCACTGTCAGCAGAGATTGGTTTCTCTAAAAAACAATCCTCCGAGGAAGGACCTCATGCGAAATGGCTAGTAGGTCTCCAAACACAACCAGATACATAAACAGATATTTACGTTCTGCCTTCCTGCTGCTTTCAGTACACTGCCACAAAACAGACATTTTAACTGAACACAAAAGGCATGAATACAATAAAAAAATATATATTTTAAAGTGCAGTTTCCTACTGATACTCCCCTTCGTGTAACTCAAAAAATCATGCGTTTGTCGCGCAAGTTGACATTGTGATGACGATTTATATAAAAAAAATATATATAACACATTGTTCAGCCCTAGTAGGTCTTACCGTGTGGGGGGGCAGGGTTCATCCCCCATTCCCTCCCAGAGTCTGCAGCCTCCGCCCCAGTAGCCAATGTTACAAACTATGATGCCCTCCAGACTGGGCAGCGCCACCCTCTCTCCATCCAACTCCAACTGCAGAAGGGACACATGCACACACATGCACACACAAACAGACACACACACACACACACACACACACACAGAGACACACCGTTAGTTCATGCAGGACACTGAAGCCATACAGCCGCTGATTGAATTATCATTTCTATCAGACCCACACACAGCCAGTCTCACATTGAGGCGGTCCATTTAAACAGGACTCACTGATCCCTGCCGGCCGAAGGCCTCTCTCAGCGCTGCTGCTGTCAAAGCTTTGCCTCCACCTTTCTAGTTCAGAGTCCTAACATGACTCAAAGGTTAAAATGGTTATTAATGTCTTGCTTTGGGCCCACTCTTGCATACCCATTGGGGGTTTCTGCATCGCGCTTCAGCTGTTTCAGCTTAGCATGCTGCTTGGCTAATCCAGGGAGCATCGTAAAGAGCGGAGCCATCAGCGCCAAGCCTAACTGTATTTCCAAGGGTTGCAATAAATCTGACAGGAGTGTTCTTGACTGAACAGAAACATAAAAAGTGACAAACTGTGGTTTTATGGGGAGTGGTAGATGTAGTTCAGTGAGAGCTAGGCTAACTGTCCCTCCCCTGCTTCCAGTATTTATGTCAACTCCCCTAGATTTATTCTCTGGGTATTTCATTCAAAATACAACATTAAGGAGACGGGATGAACAAATTACACACATAAAGGTTGAGGGTTAATTGGTGAATGGGTCCATTCCAGAAAAGTAAAATCCAGAAGTGGATCATTTTTTTCATCAACCACAAAAGGTCTTTTCTTTTTTTGTGAAGAAAGAATCAACATGAAGCTTCATCACACGCACACAGCTACTGTACCTCAATCCTCTTATCCAGATCCTTACATTCCTGCACTAAACAATCTTTGGTGCCATACAGGAAATATACAGTCTGGGGAAACAAACAAACAGAGAAGAAAGCATTAATATAAGGCTCATTATTTCTCTGATGCTTCGGACAATGAGGAAGCCAGCCTATTCGGAGGCAATGCCTTTGTATCGATACGCTAATTCTAATTCAGTAAACGTCTCTACACGTTAATTAGGCCATCTCTGACCTTGTTGATGATGCGGCTGGAGAAGAAGGAGGGTGTTTTCTCGCGGTGTGCGTGGAAGTTGAGCGCCATCAGAGCATCAGGCCCAACAGAGAAGTAGTTGTTCATGGACAGAACCTGAGGAGGACGTGCAGGATATGAATATATAATATAAATAGTCTTATGTACTGCTGAGTGTCAGTGGGCCTGTAGTCTCTGTCCACGACGTTCCACTTCCGGGATTGCTCCGTTGCCGCCGGACATTCTGCCGGATGTCACTCTTTTTGGCCAGATGTCTGTTACCTTCCAATTTCTTTGTGTTGTTATTCTAACCTCTGGTGGATTTGTGACTATGGTCCGCCCGGTGCTTAGCGCCCCCCAAGACGATTGTGATTGGTTTAAAGTAGGGGTGGTACGGTTCATGAAAAAACACCCGAACCGCTCGGTTCGCTCGTCTCGGTTCGGAGCATGTGTGTACCGCACGGTTCGTCAGTACACTGTTAAGCTGCACTAACCTCTTACTGCCGTAGTGCCCACTTTATACACCTATGTTAAAACACTTACTGGAAATGACGAGCGGGATGGGCGTGACAAACGCAACACATGGCAGCTGATTGGACGATCGCGTCACATGGGTCTGGCTGGTCCCTAATTTCAAAACAGACTGTCATGGCGGCTCGTTCAGAATACGATCTCATATTGTACTAAAATAGTTCACCCAAACGTGTTTCTGAAAACATTTTAAGCGAGAAATAGGCCATGCAGTTGCTGAATCTGTCTTCATTTCAGATCGACAAAGGTCAGTTTAAAAGATTTTCGTCAGATTTTCGAGACTTGCGAGACGACCGCCCCAAGTCGAATCCCGAGGGTACGCTGCAGGTCACGTCCGCGTCACCTGCAGAAATGTCAAGTGGGAGAGAGGCTGCCCAGAGCTGGGGGGATGCGCCAGCGTCGTTTATAGTCTGGTGTGTGGGAACATTTTGGATTTCATGGTACCTATGATGAAATAAAACAATATATAGAACTGCCACTGTGTGCATGTTTTGTGCAACATGCATTCAATATGCTAATTTTAGCTATATATCATATGCTGAAGTATATTCTGGAGTGTTAAAGATTAAAAGAAAAAATAACAAGAACCGTACAGAACCGAAAACCGTGACCCTAAAACCGTGATACGAACCGAACCGTAGGTTTTGTGAACCGTACCACCCCTAGTTTAAAGAAATGCCAATAAACCAGAGCATGTTTTTCTCCCATCCCGGAATGCTGTGTGGACTAGCCAGACCCTCCTCCGCAGCGCTGTGGAGGAAGGTCTGGCAATGCGAGACTAATGAGCCTGAATCCTAACACATCCGCAGGTAAAGAGAGGACTGAAGAATTCAAAACAAGAGGTCAAACTCACCTTTGGTTTACGAAAGTAGAGGCCTTTTGAAGCCACCTGCACCTTCCATCTGAAAAGGAGTACGCAGGAAATTAGCAAGAACAACAGACAAGACAAGACAGGGCGATAGCTAGGATTTTAGAAATACAGACAGACATGAAAACAATTCTGGTGGAGAAATACTGAATCCTTTACTTAATTATGTATCGTTGCCTCAAAAGGTAGTCAAATTTGAATATATTGGGTCTAAAATTACTTCCCACTAGTCCGTCAAAATCTCGATTTCCCAGGAAGAAATGGAGAGAATATGACCTCAGTTTCCAGCAATTTCCTTCAACTTTAAGACTTTTAAAAAAGGACAATTCCGGCGCAAAATGAACCTAGGGGTTAATAACATATGTGTACCGAGTCGAACGTTCTCTCGGACATGTTTTCATGTTAATCGATTGTGCTTTAAACAAGCTACCGCAAAACTGGTGGTTAGCTGCTGACACTAGCTTTCGGGGCAAATGGTAAAACGCTATTTTATACCACTACCAAGGCTCAAAATAGCACCGCACTTCCACAGTAGCATGATGAGGGTCCCTACAACTGAGGCGTTGAGAACTTTGTAAGTGTACAGACAGTTTATACAGCGCGCTTCGCAAGTACAACAAAAGATCAGATCTATACTTTCATTGCATTTTGGGTGTTTTATTCAATTTTGTAGCATTTGATTTAGTTTTTTTAAATGTTTGTGACAGTATCCTCACTGAACGTTTTGCTTTTTTAACTCAATGATTAGGTATAATTTCCTATAAATGAGGTTTATTGACCATGAATTCCAAAAATAAGTGTATAACTAGTAGTAATTTGGTGTTAGTGGTGGATATACACATGGTAATGAAAAGAAGCACTAAAGGTCGAAAAAAGCACCTAAAAACACCTTGAAAAAAATAAAAGAGCCAAAAACGTCAGAGAAAGGCTTGTTTTTCATTCATTTTTTGACCCGGGAGGACGACAAGTGCACGGTCAAATGGAAGACAACACAAGGGTTAAGATGCTGGAAAGAATTTCTTTTACATAAAACAGATTATATATCGATTATCTAAATAGTTGGCAATTAATGTCATAGTTGACAACTAATCGGTTAATTGATTCATCTTTGCAGCTCTATCCCAAATCAAAGACTGGCCCACCTGTCCATTTTGACCACCTCGGCATCGAGGATGTTACGGAGAACCTGTTCCACAGGGATCTCCCCAGCATAGCCAGCACCCCAGCCCAAAGTGTTGGACAGGTCATTTCCTGTCCCCAGAGGCAGGATGGTCACCCTTGGCATGAACTGGTCCTGGCCCTGACACAGGAGAGTAGAAGAGCAGCAGGTAGGTTATTAACTTGGTGCAGACGAGAGGTGGTACACAAGAAATTGCAGCACTTGAAATAAATTGTATTAAAAAAAATAAAAAATAAAATCATTCTCATTGCTCAGAGACAGTCCCATCTGACCTTCAGCTTCATAGTATCGATGGCATCCAGCACCCAGCCCACTGTGCCGTCACCCCCACACACCAGCACCCGGACACTGCCGGGGGGCAGCAGAGTGCACAGCTGGAGGGCTTTGGAGGGAGTCAGCTCAGACAGGTCAAACACCTGAAGGAGAGGAGGGAGAGAAGATGGGTGTAAGTCATGTTTTGTGCAGAAATTGAAAAGGTCCCATAACGTAAAAAGTGAGAATTCCATCTAGTTTTTTTATTATAAAAGCAGGTTGAGGTGCTATACAAAAATACTGTTACAACTACGGTTGTGATGTCACAATAATACTATACATAGTACAGTGCTGTTACAGTCATTACCCGGCTGCAATGACAGTGCAGAGACTCAGAGAGCACAGATGCGGAAGACCCGGAAACACTGAGCAATCAGAGCAGAGAACAGGAGGCTTTTTCAGGGGGGTGGGGGGGGGGGAGGGGGGGTCTTAAAGAGACAGGTGCCAAAACTGAGATTTATTTTAAACATTTAAGCATGTAAACATGTTCTAGTAGAAACCCCAAAACACAAGTATGAACCAGAAAATGAGCATAATACAGGCCCTTTTAATCTTGACTCATCCCCAGGATTTAATAAAAAAATAAAATAAAAAGAGCTAAAGGATGATTTAGGCTAACTGAGTGAGAAGCTTCAGCCTAACCTGCACAGGATTCAGAACGGTGCGAAATTCTCCCAGCAGAGCCTTCCCCATGTTGTTACCGCTACGCGTGTTAGCCAAGACTAACACTGGAGTCCAGCCACTGCCACAGGAAGATGCCAGCTACAAACAAACAAACAAACAAACAAACAAACAAACAAACAAACACAAACACACACATACACACACACACACACAGTTAAAAAGAAAAAACAGCTCTAGACACTACAGTATGAGCAGACTGTATGTGCAGCACCTTGCTGTACTCTTCCGGTTGCCTGCGGCGGAGCTTGTTGACACGGTAGAGGTAGTGAGGAGGGATGATGAGGTTGTGGAACTCGCCCAGCTCACACTGGTCTGCATCCGTCAGGCTGTCCATGCAGTCATCGTGCACTGTGGTCTGACACCACACACACCTGAAGGTAAAAGGGACACAAGCCGTTTAGAAAGGCAAGGAAATTCACACAAAAGCAGTTCCTGCTGAAGGAAGAAAATCCCTGAATCTTCACTAGCTGCAGGGGTGCTGGTCTGTCTCTGACCTCTGAAACTGGCATTAGGATTAGCCGAGTCATTTATCTGACAATGTGAGATTATGCCAGCTCATGCCCTAGCAATGCCAGAGAGCAGCAGCAGTCCATTAGAGGAAATTAAAGACAGATTAAAATGACATGTTGGTGCACCCCATTATGGTATGACAACCTTTTAGTGTGTAGGTAATCATCTATTCGACAGACTATGACACACACACACACACACACACAGTGCGTCTCACTATCTTTGTGGGGACCCGTCATTGACATAATGCATTCCCTAGCCCCTTACCCTAACCTTAACCATCACAACTAAATGCCTAACCTTAACCCTCACCCTCACCCTAACCATAACCTAATTATATCCCTAAAACCAAGAATTAACCCTCAAACTGCCCTTTAATGTTGTGGGGTCCAGCATTTTGGCCCCACAAAGCTGTCCAGACCCCACAAGTATACTGTATTCCCGGTTTTTGGACCCCACGAATGTAGTTAAACGAGAACACACACACACACACACACACACACACACACACACACACACACACACACACCTGAAGTCGCAGAGCTTCGGCTGGGTCCCACACTGCTGTTTGCACACTGCGCAGTAGCTGGCGAGGGGGACATTTCCGCGGACCCAGCGATGCTCCATGGCTCCGTCGGGGCTACAGGGGGCCATGATCTCCTTGCACTGCAGGCTGCGGTCGGCCCGGCGCAGGCACTGCTCGTCGGCGCACACGCCGCAGCAGTCGCAGAAAGCCCCTTGGAGGATGTGCTGGTTACACACACAGCAGTAGGTGGGCTTGTTGAACAGGTCTGTGTAGTGCCAGCCGTGCTTGCTTTTGCGAAAGAAATCCTTCATGTGTGTTTTCCGCTTGGAGCGCTGGGCGCTGCACCACAGCGTGATGATGACCGGGACCACGACGGCCAGAGAGGTCCAGAACAGCAGCGTCCACTCCTCCCGGGAGCCGCAGTCGTCGTGCACCTCTTCCCCCTCCTTGTACATCGCTGCTGGACGGTGGCGACGGGTGATGCTAACGAGCGGAAATGAGTAAACAGCAGAGCTATGTAAACAACAACGGGTGGGGACGGGACACACGCGACCTTTTCCCCGCGACACGCATGTTCACGGACACCAACAGAACGCCGCCACTTCCGACCTAAACATCCAGATGTAGAACGAACGAGCTCAGAACAAGAAGACTGCGATGTGACGTTGAGCCAATGAGCTACCTCGCTACTTTAGCTTCTTCAGAGAGTATTTCAATGCCAAGATGATTCACTTCACCAACAAGGGAAAACGCACATTTTTGAGTGGAGGGGATCTTTAAGTAAATGTACTTAGTTACTTCCACCAGTGGTACAATGGCCAAGTGCACTTACCTTCTCAAATGTATTTAGGACTTAAAATGGACTTAGCCGCTGCTAACGACAAATGCTTTACAGATAAGCCTTTATGTGTTAATGAATATCAGGCACAGACACAATACAGAAACTATACTTTTAGCAATTGTAGTAGAACAAAATGAAGGCCGAATAACTTAAAGTCGCTATATTCTTTCTACTTAACATAATACATAATATATATTTAAGCGAACACGGAAAGTAACACTAGTACTAAAGTACATCTCAACTTTTCTATCATCTCTGATTATGAGGCGCACAGCCTACTGCTGCTACACAGCACGCATGCGTCGTGCGCTGCATCGTGAGTTCATGGCGTGTCAGATAATCACATTGAGGGAACAAAAGCTTTTTGTGCCCGAGGAATTAATCAACGAAATATTATCATTAAAGTGCGCACGCTACTGGAGACATATGCGCAATGCACAAGGAGGGGGGGGGGGGCGTATAAACGGAAACGGAAACAATGACGCACATGACGTCTTCCTCGTGCTCCAAATCCATCATAGGAATAAATAAAACATAAGGCAGGCAAGTTATTAAACACAGTAACAAGAACATTATTAAAAATAAATGAGTTGATATCTTTGAAATGAGATCAAATCTTAATGATCCTTGAAATGTCCGGAAATGTGGCCATTGTAACAGCAAGCTAACGGTGCAAAGAAAATAATACCACAAACAATATCAGCCATTATGAATGGGATAAAAAAAAATTGGCGGACTGATAAATGAGATATATCATATGCTGTGGGCCACTGTTTTACCCTGTTACCTTCAGGTCCCATGAATCCCAGTGCAACAGTATCTAGATAGATAGATGTCACATTTGATATAGCATATAGTGTATCGTTGACCGCCTACTCCTACCTATTATCCTTATTTGTAAATACAGTCGTGAAAAAATTAGGACACCCATGCTAAAGTTGACTAAAAAGAGGAATACAAAAAGTCATCTTTTGGAAATTGATCTAATGCCTTAATTTAAATTCCAAAGGCCAAGGGAACTTTATCAGGATGCATAGTATCCTGGATCCATGAAATAACTGGCCTTTAAAAATAAAAATCTGCCTGCCTCTATGGGAATTTAACATAGGGGTGTACTCACTTATGCCCCCTGTATTTTAAGGAAGAACATTTATTTATTTACGATAAATATTTTTTCATTTCCAAAAGATGATTTTTTTATTCCTCTTTTTAGTCAATTTTAGCATGGGTGTCCTAATTTTTTCACATGACTGTATGACATAGCCTATTCTCAAAAAGTAGTTCAACAGTTCCCTGCTAGAACAGGTAAACCACCCTGAAACATGATGTAAGGGAGCCAGTCATTATTGCGAATTAGAAACCCAGGAGGGCTCTTGAATCAGCCTGAAGAAGTTCAATTTGCAATAATGACCCGCTCGCGCTACATTCTAACAGCCTTGTTGAATACTTTTTCTTTTTTTTTTAAGATTTCTTTTTGTGTCTTTTTCCACCTTTAATTTTTGACAGCCCTGGACCTCTGCGTCGAGGCACAAACCTCTCAATATATGTGCGCCTGCTCTACCCACTGATCCAACCCGGCCACAGCCTTGTTTAATACTTGATTCTGGTTTGTCATAACATTCTTCGGTCTGTTATTTCTGTATAACAGGCCGTCGCTAAGTATAACAGACCGTTGCCATGGACGGAGATCTAATCATCATTTTTGAATTGATAAAACTGTAGGCTATATAATAGGCTATACCTGACCATTTCACACAGAGCTCACCACTTATTGAAATGGTTCAAACAGCCACAAAAGCCTCTCCCATCACACGGCTGTGTTTGCATCGCCATCTAGTGGCCTCCCCCCCCACCTGCCTTATTAGACCTTACACAGTAGTGCTTTGATTCTTGCTCCACATTCATTTAGCAACTTTAGAGCAGGGGTGGAAGAAGTATTCAGATCCTTTACTTAATTTAAAGTACTAATACCACACTGTAAAAATACTCTGTTACAAGTAAAAGTCCCGCATTGAAAATATTACTGAAGTAAAAGTATGTAAGTATCATCAGTACCTCAAATGTAGCCTACTTAAAGTCCCATTTTAGAAACTGGAAACGGTCCAAACAGTTCTGTCAATCAACGAAGTGATTAATGATCTAGTCATTTCAGCTGGACTTGTAGGCCATTATATTGTTGGTTAGTTTATCTTATAATAAAACATTGTATTTTAAAAACGACACGTGTTCTGTTTTTATGTTTTTAGTTTCTATATGCTACCTTTCGTTGAATTATTTTAGTGAACCCTACATGCCAAGCCCCATGAGGGTTTTCTGTTTTTCCTTTGCATGCCTTTTTTTTATTTTTTTTTTTATTTATTTTGTCATATAATGTAACACTGTAGTTTTTTTTTTTTTACATATGCTAAATAAATCAAATCAAAAATGTAGCGGAGCAGAAGTAGACAGTGGCATGAAAAGAAAAGACTCAAGTAAAGTGCAAGAACCTCAAATTTGTAATTAAGTACAGTACTTGAGTAAATGTACTTAGTTACATTCCACCACTGCTTTAGATTTGAAATATCTCCTCAGTAACATGAGCAGGTATGGGACAGTTTGCTGGTGACGTGCAAAAAGAGGCGGATGATAAACCCCCCCCCCCACCCCTCTGGTCTGGACCTCAGAGCAGAGAAGGCTCAGGCAGGAAAAAGGTGAAGAAGATGAAGACGCTGGTGGTGTTTTTGCTGTGCCTGGTCCTGCTGACCATCTCCACAGGTAGGAAACTCTCAGGGATTTACCCGAGGAGAGCAGGAGCCTCTCACGATGAATTCTGGGGTGACATTTGAATCCAAAGAATACCATTAGCTCCTGCAGCAGTGAGTAAGTCAGTGGATTCAGGTCAGTTGAGTAAAGTGAATAATAGGACAGAATAATGATGATCTCATTAAGGAAAGTCTTGCGTGAATTTAGTGCATCCTTCTTTTGTCCCATGACTATACATTTAGATGCTGTATCAAGAAAGGGAAATGGTGTTTCTTTTTTTTTTTTACGATGAGTTTTGCACAAGTGCATTTCCATGTAGAATTGATTTTGTTTCAGCATGCATTCTTTCTTTGAACGCAGAGTGAAATTGCACTCAACTTGCACAATTACAGATTCCTCTGAAAATCAAATCTTTCCTAATGAGATGGCTGGAGAATGTGAGTGTTTTTTGCCACGTCGCTGTGAGGGGCCCAGGCAGCAGCAGCAGCAGCAGCAGCAGCAGCAGCTCTGGCCTTGTGTTGATAGAGCTGGGTTGATCCAGCTTCCTCTGGGAGGAGAGGGAGAGAGAGCCAGCCGAGCTGCCTGCTGGGGTCACGTGCTGCCTGGCTCCCCGGGGACCGAGGAGGATGAATGGGCACTTTGTTACCTTCTGCCTCCCAATACTGCATACACGCCTGGGTTAGAGAGAGAGAGGCCAGGGGTGTGTGTGTGTGTGTAAAAGGCTTTGTGTGGTTTGTATGTTGTGTGTGTGTCTGTACAGCTCCCTTGGGGCTTGGGCGTTGGGAGAATGAGCAGCCTCACATGGACTAGCTAAACAGATCAGGTCAGCCACAGCTCACCAGCAGCAGATAGTGGTGAGAGGTTTATTCATGGGTCTGAACACAGCTTTCAGTGAGAGGAATGGTATCCTGATTAGCCAATCCCAAGCCACGAAGCAAACAGCTGTCACGTTCATAGGAAGAAAAAAAAAAAAACTGAAAACAGTCTTAGTTCACCAAAGTCTTTTCAAAAAAAAAAAAAAAAAAAAAACCCCCCCCCCCCCCCCCCCTACACACACA